>NC_143257.1:78193670-78496700 GCF_984573655.1 Nuphar pumila
TGGTACCTCCAGGGTGGATAGTGTACTTGCTACTATGAGCTTCCTGGAGTACTTATTCTCTTAGCTCAGGGTTATTTGGAATCCAGATCCTTTCTTCCATCCATATTCCTCCATCTTCTTTCAAATGGAAGAAAGTATCATCCTTTTCAGCATGAGCTTTCAATTCCAAGTACTGGGGATCCTTGAAATGTTCGGCTACGATGTGATCCATGATTTCAAGCTGTATTGTCAGGCTTGACAATCGTATTCTGCTTGTATCAGCTAGGAATGGCTTCCAGTTGACGAAATCCTCCATCAACTTCCATTGTCCGGTTAGGCTGGCCAGAGTGCCAACAGTCTTGCGACTAAGGGCATCGGCTACGACATTCGTCTTTCCAGGATGATAGAAAAGTGTGAATTCATAGTCTTTAAGGAATTCCAGCCATCGCCATTGCCGCATATTAAGTTCTTTTTGAGAAAAGAGGTATTTTAAGCTTTTATAGTCCGACATGACCTCAAATTTCTCTCCATAAAGGTATGTCGCCAAATTTTAAGTGTGAACACTACTGCAGCAAGCTCAAGATCGTGGGTTGGATAGTTTTTCTTATGAATTCTCAACTGACGGGATGCATAGGCGATTACTTTTCCATGCTGCATCAACACGCAACCCAGACCTGTTCCTGAGGCATCAGTATAAGCAACGAAGCCTCCCTGACCAGAAGGTAAGGTAAGGACAGAGGCAGTGGTAAGCCTCTGTTTGAGAACCTCAAAGCACTCCTTACACTGGTCAGTCCATTCGAACTTGACTCTCTTTTTCAATAATTTTGTCATCGGTACGGCGATTCAGGAGATGTCTTGTATGAACTTCCGATAATATCCGACAAGACCAAGGAAGCTGCGAACCTCAGTGATATTTTCTGGCTGCTTCCAATCTATCATAGCTTCGACCTTCGTAGGATCCACTGCAATTCCATCTTTCGAGATCACATGGCCAAGGAACATTACTTTGTCTAGCCAGAATTCACATTTTGAAAACTTGGCATAAAGGTGATTATCTTGAAGGGTTTTCAAGACGATTCTCAAGTGCTCCTTGTGTTGTTCCTCATTCTCTGAATATACGAGAATGTCATCAATGAAGACGATGACAAAAGTGTCTAAGTATGGCTTGAACACTCGGTTCATCAGGTCCATAAAGACAGCATGCGCATTAGTAAGTCCGAAGGGCATTACTACGAACTCATAATGGTCATATCTCATTCTGAAGGCAGTCTTAGGTATATCCTCTTCCTTAACTCTAAGCTGATGGTACCCAGACCTAAGGTCGATCTTGGAGAACACTCTCGTTGTTCTGAGCTGATCGAATAAGTCCTCAATATGAGGCAACGGATACTTATTTTTAACGGTTGCCTGGTTAAGCATCCGATAATTGATGCATAACCGAAGGGAGCCATCCTTCTTCTTTACAAACAGCACCGGGGCTCCCCACGGTGACATACTTGGTCGGATGAACCCTTGTTCCATCAGTTCTTCCAACTGACACTTCAACTCACTGAGTTCAGCTGGCGCCATACGATAAGGGGCTTTGGATATTGGTGCAGTCCCAGGTAAGGATTGAATTCCAAATTCAACCTCACGAAGTGGTGAAAGTCCTAGCAATTCCTCAGGGAACACTTCGGGAAACTCCCGAACCACTTCCAAACTCTCAAGGGATAGGAAGTTCATTATGTTTCTGTCTATTATTCACTGTTAAACATTTCTGACATTTTAGCAGTGAATAGTAGACAGAAACATAATGAACTTCCTTTCTTACAGATCATGATTCAGAGGTAAATTTTCAAAACCCAGTGTTCATGCTGGTAATTTTTCAAAAATCCAGCGTTTGTGCTGGTAATTTTTCAAAAAATCAGTGTTTGTGCGGGTAATTTTTCAAAAAATCTAGTGTTCATGCTGGTAAAATTTCAAAAACCCAATGTTCATGCTGGTAATTTTTCAAAAAAATCCAGTGTTCATGCTAGTAAAATTTCAAAAAAAAAACAGTGTTCATGCTGGTAATTTTACAAAACCCAGTATTCGTACTGGTAATTTTTCAAAACATAATGCTTGTACTGGGTCATTTTCAAAATTCTGTGTTCATACTGGTACACTTTAAAATTCAGTGTCCACATTGGTCTAGTTTTCCTTCAGGATTCGAGTTCCGACTCGAATTTCTTTTCCTTACAAATTGATCTATTTTTCTTTCAGGATTCGAGTTCCGACTCGAATTTTTTTTCCTTCCAAATTGATCTACTTTTCCTTCAGGATTCGAGTTCCGACTCAAATTTCTTTTCCTTCCAAATTGATCTACTTTTCCTTTAGGATTCGAGTTCCAACTCGAATTTCTTTTCCTTCCACAATGGATCTAGTTTTCCTTCGAAGATTTGAGTTCCGACCCGAGTTTTCTTTTCCTTCTGAATTGGTCTATGAAATTAGAGTTCCGACTCAAATTTTCTTCCAAATCTAATTCAAATGGATAGAATCGGTGTAGAAAATTAGAGTTCCGACTTGAATTTTCTCCCAAATCCAATTTGCTTAGCTTTCCTTTAAAGGTTTGAACTCCTACTCAAACTTTTCAGCAATTTAGTAATTGGTTCAGAAGCGGCTTTTGCTGTTTATGGCACAACCACTCCATAAAATCCATGTTGTATCCACCTGAAATGCTCTAGCTCAGTTGGCCCAAGGAATATCTGGCAATACATCTGCTGTTTTGCAGCAGATTCAAAGTTTACATCATTTGGTAGAAGCATTTTGAAGAATCTGGCGTTTCTTTACAACCATTCCAGCGATGCAAGCGATCTCATCAAATCATGAAATGGCAGATTGAACTTGACTGTGGTTCTGCAGTAAATTTTAAAGCGAAAGGTTGGATGTTATTTGAATATGTTCTCAGATCATAAATCGTGAAAATGAATGATGTAAAGGTACATCCTACTGCTCTCAGCATCTTTCACATCTTGATGTCTATTTACACTCAATACCACCCCTTTAGCCTTGATCACACAGTACATACCAGTTTATATATTAGTTGTACATCTTAGTTGTAACATTATGTTAATATTGCATATGTAATCACACTAGTAAACGTTAGAAATCCTTTAGCATTTATGTGAGTTGTATAGTAAATCCCCTGCAGTTTGTATCATCATGATGCATCATATCACCTACACTATCACCCACTTCTATAATACTTTCTTCACTGCGGAGGCATTTGTACATCCTGTGTTGGCATTTGTATATTCTATATTTTTATACACTTCATCTCATTCTAGCAGCATTTGTATATTCTATATATACTTTATTTCATTTGTATCTAACAACATCTGTATATTCTATATGTGTACTTTCATTTATCAAATGTTTCATGGTGATTTTAAACTCTGTGTACTGGCTCCCATATGATTGCCAAATATTCAGTCTCACTAAAATCTCATGATTACTGCGTGTTCATCATACAGTGCATGGTCCCTTAGCCAATTCTTTGCAGAAATTGATCTGTCAATTGATCTTATGGTGTTGTGTGTCATAAATTGGCACAAACAACTTACTTCAAACAGCTTGCTGAAACTATGTGGACCTGTGACATCCCCTTGATTGAACTAATTTGTATATTTGATCTTGGAGCTATGTAATCAATTCAATCTGTTGGTTATGTGACCAAGTTAGGGAACCTACTGTGTTTTCACAGTGGTTCATTGTGTTCCCCTTTCTTCTATGGTAGTTCATCAAGAATTACCATAGTTGTTGTGTATTCACAGTGGTTCACAATGAACCATTGTGTTCCCCTTTTCTCTATGGTAGTTCATCAAGAACTACCATAGCTATCATGTTTCACAGTGGTTCACGATGAACCACCGTGTCTCTTCCTTTCTATTGCGGTTCATCAGGAACTACCATAGTTCATGATGGTTCACCTTGGACCATCATGGCTCTTGCTTTCAGCCGTTACATATACCCTCTTACACATAAGTTTTTGTTTGCTTATAACATTTATATATATATATATATATACGTGTATACATATACACATGCATATGTATATATGTACATATGCATATATATGTATATTTTCTCATAATATGACCATGTGCATCTTTCATCTAGTATGAGTACAATATCTTAAGTTAGAATTAACCATTTACATTCTTTTTCTAATTTCTTCCATCATGCTAAACTCCCCCTTTTTTTGCAGGAATATGTGAAAAGGCCGAACTGGAAGCGGTTGATATTTTTAGTTTCAGTGTTGTAATAAGTTAGACATTAATAAAAAAACTCTGCATTTCCTGTTTAGATAGAATAAATGAGCATTATAAATATCATAAATTGCTTATTTTCATTTTTTTATCTTTAATTTCCAAAATCTCACAAATGGTGAAACACGAATGGCACGTGCACCATTTCGTAAGAGGTAAATCAATCCTAAGTTGATGATTTACATCAATAGCCATAGTCAGGATGTAAACAAACTTAGTATTTTTATCTTTTATAAAATAACACTTGATCCACACTAGATCCTTTTTCAAAATTCATCATATTTTCTTTAAATATTTTCCTCTTTTATCAGAGTTTAGTCTAAAATTGATTCAATACATATACCAATGGCCATAGTTAGGGTATATTGAGAGTCAATTTCATTTTTAACTCTATAAAAGCACAAAAATATGTTTCATTCTTCACCTGAATTTAAATATAGATTATTATATAATACATTCAATGACCATAGTCAAGGATGTATTATATTTTCAAATCTTGTTTCAATTCATTTGAAGAACGAAATATGGTTTTCAAAATCCAATTTCAAAATTATTTAAATTCATTCATCATTTAGGATAGAATTGCATCATATTTTCAAAATTCTTTTTCATAAATCCAAGTGATTTCCTTCAGATATCTTCTTCACTTCTCAAATCAATTTTCAACTCCTGTAAATTCAAAAATCATTTTCAGATTCTAACTTTAAATTCGAAGTCCAATTTGACTTTGAAAATCATTTGTGTATCCAAAATTCAAATTCTAATTTAAATCAAATTTCAAAGTTCAATTTAACTTTGAAATTTTTGACTCATCTTCTGATTCCCATCTAAAACTTTAAATTCAAAGTCCAATTTGACTTTAAAATTCATTTGTATGCTCAAAATTAAATTTTCAAATCAAATTCCAAATTCATTGTCAAATTCAAATTCATATTCAATTTGATATCTCAAAATTTCATTTTCAAAGTTCAAATTAACTTTGAAACTTCTGATTCATCTTCTCATTTCAAGTTCAAAATCGAGTTTATTTTCTTATCCTCAAAATCCAAGTTTTGAAGATTGGTTCTGAATCTCAAGATTCAAGTCTTTTTCTAAGTTTTAAATTCAATCTGGGTTTTCAAAGACCTAGATCCATCTTCAAAGTCCCATTTGGACTTTCAAAGTCCAAAATCCAAAGTTAGAATTCAATCTCAATCCATTTTTAGGATCCAGAATCCAATGCCACTTTGGATTTCAGACTTCAGATCCAAATCCATTTTAGGATCCAGAATCCAATTCTACTTTGGATCTCAGACTTCAAAATCAAAATCCATTTTAGGATCCAGAACCCAGTTCCACTTTGGATCTCAGACTTCAGACCCAAATTCCATCTTAGGGTCCAGAGTCCAACTCTATCTTGGATCTCATATTTCAGATCCTAAATCCATTTTTGAGATCCAAAATCCATTTTAGGATTCAAAACCCAATTCCATCTTAGATTCCAGATCTTGGATCCAATTCTACTTAGGATCTAGAATCTAATTCCATTCCGAAGTCTGGATTTCAAATCCAATTCCATTTTCAGATCTCATCTGAACTTCCTAAATCCATTTCTATTTTTAAATACCATTTGATTTTCTCAAATCCATCCTGATTTCCAATTTTAAATTTAGAATCCAATATCACTTCAAATTTCATATATTTCTCTTAAATCCATGTTTAAATTCAAATTCAAAGTCCATCTCTGACTTTGAAGCTTTATTTTCTTTATCACTCATCTCCCAATCATTCTTTTCAAATTCAAAGATTTATTTTCCCAACTCTGATCATTTCAAAGACTTAGAATTTCAAAATATCCTCCCTGATCTATCTCAAGTTCTAAGTTAGATTCTACCATTCAGAAACCATTTCTTCACTCCATTATCAAGTTCATCTCAGAACACTTGGAGATTTCCAAAAACCATTTTTTTGAAAAGAGCATACATCCTTGCATTGCACAAGCATGATTCTTTGTGCATTTAGACTTAGAATAAATTCTTAGATAATATTTAGGCAAAGCAAAAACGAATAAATTTGATTCTTGGTTCGATTACCCTTGGTAAAGCCGCCAAGAACGGTCGAACCTCGTACCGACGAGCGAATCCCGTCTCTCCATTTTCCCGCAATATATTTCAAAATGGAGGCGAGTAATTTTCTAAATATTTTTAAATCAAGGTCAAGTGAGACCCCGCAAAAGAGTTCCTCGTCTTCTCTTCTCTTCTTTTCTCTTTTCTCTTCTTTTTCTGTCTTTTATTTTTCTCTCCCTTCAAAAAGGAGGAAAATAGAGGCTAGAAAAGGAAAAGAGAAGGAAGAGAGAGAAAGATACAAGAGAGGAAAAATTTTGCCATGATCACAATGTGCCATTCGTGTTCCCATTTGTGATTTTTCAGAAATAAAGGAAAATAATGAAACAAATGCTATTTACATGCTCATTCATTCTAATCTATGCCAGAAATATAAATTCTCATTATATTCTATCTATTATAATTTTGGAATTATAGAGATTACAAAATTTCTTAATCTCAGCAAAATGAACGACATTTCTTATCTATTTTTTGCAAAACTGAACCATCATGAGATAAGCAAAAGATATTATATAGAATACAAATGCATATGTCCATACTTTTTCTTCTTGGAGGAGATACATATGGAATTTTAATGCATGAACTAAAGGGAGTACAAATGTTATAATACATGGGGAAGAGATAATAGTGATGTTTATGATATAAGGGCTGGTAGCAAATGCATAGACAGTGAGATACATGCCATAAGGGGAAGACAACAAAGGAGGTGGTAGTGGTATAATGTATGCACATGAAATTACAGTATGGAATATTCATAACAATGAAGATATGTTCTGATGCCACAGTGAGAACTGACAGAGAGAGAAGAAGAAGCTGATATACAACTGCTATGTACATATGCTGCTATAGGCACATAAAGCATGGGTATTGTAGGTTCATGAAGTGGTTAACAGTGGATATTGAAATAGGTGAAAGTGTTGTGAGTAAATATACAGCAAGTGCTTGTAGCAGGTCTTGTTTGACGAATGGGAATAGTGGGGGTGGAATGTAGTCAACAGGGGGTGAGTGTAAAAAGAGATGGAAGCTATTCAATGACAGGGTAAGTATTGGTAATTGTGTATGCACATAGTACATGTGCACACTAACTGCTTGGGTGGTGTAACTGCTGCTGCCAGCGAGGCTGTAGTGATGAACCACTAGGGTGCTACTGAAGTAGCAGTGCAATAGTGATGAGTGTTGATGCACTGTAGCTGTGAAAGCAACAAGTGCAATGAATAGAGTGTATAGATGAACGGGGTTGGGAGCTTCAACATGAAATGGAGGGAGTGGCTAATACTAATGGAATATAGGAAATGAACTGGGAGTATAAGGGGTTCGGGTGGTGCATAGTAAATACGAAGGCAATATGTTGGAAATGTAACAGTGAACATGTGAAGGAAATGGTGAAGGCAACTGGGGTGTGGTATTGGTGCAGGGTAATGAATACAGGAAATACAAGTGATGAGGTAGGTGACGTGTTATATATGTAGCACAGGGGGTATTGTGAAAGTGGTGGTTGTGACCATAGAATAACTGAGTGTCGTGAGGTGTAATGAAAGTGACTTGTTGTGCAAAGTCTAGAGGTCCCATCATAGTGTCCCCGCTCTTTGAGGATTTTGTATCCATTCAGGCTAAGGATTAAACCTGTTACCTTGCTCCTCGAGGTATCACCCAAACCTTCTGCGAGAGGTCGTCTATTTTTAGAAAGTTGATTTAGTCTCAGCAATGAGACGTCCCAGATTATCCCTTTTCCAAGCTTTAGGGAATCTTTTGTTTTTCTCTTCTCGCAAACCCCTTTTGGATTTGTTCATCCAAATTTTGAAGGTCTCATTATGGACTCGTTCAGGACAAAGAAACAGAATCTGCATTTCTTTTTTATCAGTTATGGTTTGGCCAACTATTACAGAAAATGGCATAAGGTATCACAACAAACAAATTTTAATGGCAAGAAAATAAAGATTTACGATAAGTAAAAGAGGAATTTACAGTAAATCAAATGCAGACATCGACCCTTCAAAACTAATGTAATAATAGCAAGTCAATTTTAGATGTCAGACTCTCAAAATTCGAAAAGTAAATTGGTTAACCGATCAGTTTCAGACATAAAGCTTAAGCGTTAAACCAATCAACAAATTAATTCTGACATCATGCCATCAAAGCTTAAGCAGTAAATGGATCTCTGCTATTAAAATGAAGGATGCTATAGGAATTTACAGCAATAAATGACGAAATGATCTACTGTGTGCTTTTTATAACCAAATAGAAAAATAACACAATGAAATAGATGGTGCAAAGCAGAATGGACTGATCGAAAACAGCAGAAAGCATAGAGGTTGATGGGGGATGACCAAACCAATCCAGCCAGTTTCTTCAAGAAGCCCAGAAACTGCCAAAGCCTCGGTTGTTGCCTGTCTCATGCTTACAGGCTCAGATGATGAACTACATTGCCTTACCTGGACGATAAAACAGTGTATGCTATTATAAATTACCAACCAATTTTTACACTTACCAAAGGCAAAAAGGATCAATGGGTCCCTTTCCATTGAATGTCATCAGGCTCCTGAATAGCATTGTTCATTTCTTCACATACACTCCCATGCAGCATATTAATATTTCCTATTTCTTGATATGTCATGCAGTTTCCATAATGGAAATTAATTTTTGTCCAGAACTGTGACAACGATTTGCAAGCCAGAGTTATCAATTTTATGAGAATCCCGAGATCTTGAAATGAGACAAGACAGAGGATATCAAAATAGAATGGAAGTGACGATACTAGATCAAGAGAAGGAAATTCTTAGGAAAGAAACCACAATAAAAAGAGATATTCAAATAACCTTTCAGAAAATTAGATAAGAAATCAATCGAGACAGTGAAGACCCTATATATGTAGCCTAAAATGCTATGGGCATGGGGAGGCGACCTTAATATCGCAATGTGTATCATCCAGTCTGCAATAAGCAAACTGATGATACAAGGTTGCAAAAAAAATGTGAAGGATTTAAAGAAAATACAGCAAAGAAAATAAAACAGATGAGGGGATGGATGACTTACCTTTGATTATTCCAAAGAAGAGGGGTTCAGAATGCTTTGCAAATGTCTTCTCTGATTACCGTCACTGTGGTTGAAGGGTCTTTAAATGATCAAAAGGAAGGGTCGAAAGGCCTTTTTATCGATCAAAAGAAAAGGGAACACCAGGGAAAGTGGAATGGCAACCAATGGAAGCCTGCTGGATGGCCACTAAAGGGTACCTGAACTTGAGGAGGGATGGTTGATCGAAAAAGGCATGGGGAACATGTGAATCACTGATGCCTCTCCCCTCCCCCTTTGCATCCCTTTTATAGAGAGGGGGGCTCTCTAGAGTCCGCGATGCCGTTGGCGATGAAAGGCTAAGGATGGGAAGGAAATGGAGGTTGTTGGCAATCGAGGGTCGAGGATGGGGGGAGCCCATGGAGGATTCTGGAGAGGAGCGAGCGTGAGAGAGAGAGGCTTCTGGAAGGTGGAAAAAGAAGAGGAGAAGGCGAGAGAGAGGGTTTCAAAACCCTAACTCGATTTTTAAGAACCTGAAGGTAAAATTTTTCAAAAAGGGTCCTTTTAAAAAGTTTTTTTTTTCAAAAACGGGTTTTTAGAAAACCATTTTGTTTTTGTAATTTTCTTTATTTTCTTCTTTTTTTTTTTTGTTCTTTTCTCAGTTTTCTCAGTTTTTTCTGATTTTTCCTTTTTGTTGTTTTGGAAATAAAAACCTAAGAAAATATGAGGGGCAAAAACTATTTTTTTTGTATTTTTTTTTTTAAGAATTTACAAAATAGGGGTTTTCTAAAAGTTTGGGTTTTGATTTCTTCAGAAATAAGTTTGGATTCAAAATTTAGAAAATTTTTAGAGTTTTTAACCTTGAATTGAGGAATATTGAGCAATGAATCCAAACGGATGCTGGATGGACTGTCCGAGCCATTCAAAAACTATTTTTGGTATTTTTATAATTTCAACTTGAAAATTAGACAACGAGGCTCAGATTTGGATTTTGGCAATGGATCTGGACCCGAAATTGAGTCAGATATAAAAATGAACTTAACTTCAATAAAATCTGAGAAATAACTGGAAAAACTGACTCAATTGATTAGAAAATGGAGTCAGGGGCAAAAAGGGAATATTTACAACATTTTGAAAATTTTGGGGTGTTCACAACAGTCTAAAAGGGCAGTTGAAGAGCATATAGCAGTAGGCAGACCCAAATATAGGGCCCCCGCAGAAGATCCGATCCAAGCACTGACCAAGATAGTCAAGGATCTACAAATCCGAGACAAGGGAAAGAAATCATACACCAGACAGGACTTCTACCTCGGATTGGAAGGGGATAACAATCTGGAGAACCTCCCCAAGAAGTTCATTAAGTTCGACGGAACTGGCGATCCCAAGGCCCATCTGGCAATGTTTTTCGCAGAATGCGCCAGGTTCAGCGAAGGTAACCATGCCCTTTTCTTATGCTTCCCCCGCAGCTTGGAAGGCATAACTGCCAAGTGGTATGTCGAGCATGTCAATCCCATTGAAATAAGAGATTTCGACAAGGTTGTTAACATGTTTATTGAGAGCTTTCTATTCAATACAGAAGCTCTCCCCACGCTCAATCATCTATACAACCTCAAGCAAAAACCCAATGAGAAGGTCAGAGATTCCATCCACAAATGGAGAAGTATTTGTAACAAAATGAGGAATCCCATTTCTGAGGAGCATGCCTGATGATGCATGAAATGCACATCATGTTATTTATTTATTCATGCATTTTGTGGTAATTTTAAGGTGTAAAACCCATGATTAGATGTATTTTGATATCAAGGGGTTGTGGTTCAAATTTCAGAAAAATCAGAGTTAAATTAAGAGAGTTATGGCTATTTTAGTGTTCGGGCACAAATTTCGAGGTGGATCGAATCCATATTCGAATCAATTAAGCTATTTTGGACCTTGGAGCAATGTTTAAATAGCCTAACTCCCAACCCACACGTGAATCCATATCCATTTAGAAAAGTTTTCAGAAAACCCCTCCAAAAGGGGCGCAGAGCAAAATATCTTTTTTTATAAACCTGTTTCTGAAAAATGCCAAAAGTATAAATATTAATTTGCAGCAAGCCCTAACTCTTTTTTGCCTTGGATTTTATGCCCCTCAGCTGACTCTTGCTCCAGCCCCATTCTCCTTTCTCATCCCACGCCATCTCCATTGAAGATCAAGATTTTGCTTGAGATTCAAGCATTTCTTCATCTCCTTTTTTCCAGATCTTTTCAGTTCTTTTGCATCCTTGTTGGTTTCTCACTGTGTTTGCTGTGTTTTGCAGGTGTAGCAGAGGTTGAAGACACCTTTTCTTGCGTGGAAGTGCGAGACAGTCCAACAAGAAGGATCGGCTCTACCTCTATCCGATCTTCTAAGCCACCATATCGAGAATCAGCTCATTTTCCATCCTCGGTGGACTTCAAACGTGGTGCAGCTGCAAAGGAGAATTCCATGGTGATATTCCAGCATCAACAAAGATGATAAGGCGTGTTTTCAATGGTTAAAGTCACTCTTTCCTTCCCCACAGTCGTCGGATGGCCCTGGAGGTTGGTCTTACTCTATCCCCCGTTCTTCTAGATAGATTCGAGTCCATCTAGTCGATTTTCTTTCTCTCAACCCATTCTCTGCATTTTTCTTGTTCTTTGACAGCAAACCACTGTCATTTTTATGTTATTTTCTGTTTTAGAATGTCGGTTTGAGTCTAGAGTAGATTTCCTTCGTGATTTTCAAATCGTTTTCATCAAAAAGTGAAAATCAGCTAGACCCTTTCTAGCCGATTTTAGTCTTTTTCAATTTTCGATTCTCTGTGTTATTTTAGAAGAAAAACATGTTTCAAGATCCGTTTTATATCTAGGTTTGTCATTGGGTCTGGGTTAGAGTGTTGTTTTAGTCAAATCCCAAAAATTGGCTAAACCCTCTCTTGCCGATTTTGACGTTTTTGATTTTTCTGTTTTCTGAAGTTTTGTGGTTGTGTCGTGGGCCAATCAGATCTTATTTCTAGTTTAGATGGTCTTAAATCTCGAGTGGTTCAGTCTTAGGTGTTGTTGAGTTTAGTTTTGAATTTTGTTTTAACTCCAATAACGAAATCAGCTAGATTTGTTCTAGCCAATGATATTGTTTCTTTATTTTCAGATTTCTGCAATTATTTTAGCAGTGTTGTGTGCCAAAAATTGTTTTGTTTCAATTAGTTCCAGTTAAATTAGTGTTGTCTCTTGTTAGGTCGTTAGTCATAGCGTAGGTTTGTCGAGTTAGGTCAATCGTTTAGATTGTGTAGTGTCATTGTTAAAATATTTGTGTTCGTCATAGTTTAGCATCTGTTTTCTTGTGCTGCAATTCCAGTAAATTGTATTTCAGCAGTTTCAATATTGAATTAGTTGATAATTAGGCTGCTTTTAAATTCGTGTGGGTTTGTTCAAAAGAGAAAAAGGAAAAAATATTTTGTTGGGTCGTCTTTCTTAGTTAGGTATAATCGAATTTTAGTGTATTAGAAGGTCTTCTTCTTTACTTAGGTGTCTGCCATTAGAGCTCCAGCAGAGCTTTAGGATTCAATTGGTAAGTTGGGTAGGTGAGATAAGGTTGTCTAGATTCATTGAATTAGGATTTGGTGTCTTAGATGTTTTTCTTGGTTTGTTTGGTAAGTTTTGAATTAGGTGTTAGTTTAATTAGTTTTTTAAAAAGTTGTGTGTCCATTCCTTTTCTAACCTTGTTGTGTATTAGGTAGATGTTGGATTAATTAGATTAGGTATAGTCTATTTTAATTAGGTCGGATTTTCAGGAGGTCAATTGGGTAATTGAGGTGTGAAAATCGAATTTGGCAAACTTGGATTTATTCAAATTCGTGGGGTACAATTTAAGAAAGCTTTGAATGTGGGTGTCCAGCCTAAAGAGTGAGCTTTTATATCTTGGGAAACAAAATTTGAAATTTTAACTTACTTGCCAAAAGAGTTAGCCACGGTTTTGAGAAAGGATTTTATTGTTATAAAAAAAATTCTTTTATAAAGTCAAAAACGTGTGGACTCTTTTGGTTGGACAGTTTCACATTCTTTACTTTCCAATTTGATTGGTTATGCAATTAAGGAGAGTAATATCCTTTGGGCTGGATGTTTTTTTTTCTTAAACTTCCCAAATCGGTTTTGAAAGCAATTAAGGAAAATCATATCCTTTGGGTTGGACAATTGTTGATAACCCAAGTTTTCCAAAATTAGTGGCTTGTCGTTTATTCCCCTCTTTTCTAACCTTTGATATTAATATAGATTAGATTTAATATTATTTTTGTTAGTAGATATTGATTTTACCTTAAGTTTTAGTAATTAAGTCATCATTTAGGTAGGTGTAATTGAGTGTATTGGTTTCCAATTAGGCGTGTAAGTTAGCTATACCCATTTAATTTATGTTGTCATTTTCGGTTTTTAATTAATTAGCTTTGAATTATTAGGTTACTAAATTAGTTTGCCTAACCTAGTCAACCTAGAGGGTCCATAGTGGGTCGTGAGCCTAGTCAAAGTCCAATTCTAGTCCCAACCATCTCTCTTTAGTAAACCTATTTCCCTCCTACCCCTTTCTAGTCTTAACTCTAGTTAAATTACGTAGTTAACTTCTTTAGTAATTATTTTGTCTTGCTAACCATTAACTTAGAGTGGAATTGCATTTCGTGTGTTAGTTAAATGTTTCATTCATATTGAAGTTTGTTAGAATAGTTAGTTTAATAACATAGAGTCGTTAATTAGTTATACATAGTGCTTTCTAAGGTGTTGATCGTAGTCTATGTTAGGTTCAATTCCAAATTAACTTGTTTGGTTTATAATTTAGTGTAAGTACTTTGGTAGTTCTATTTTCTGTAATTTCACAGTGGATTAGTAGTATCTAGAACTGCATGTGCATCTCATTTGTGGTCATAGTGTCAAAAGTGTATTTCCTAAGTGAATAGTGCACTGATTTTGAAAACTGATTTTTGCCCTGTCTTGCACTCGTCATTTTATGTGCAAATTTCTCGAGTTTTCTAGAAATTTTTGCTCTGTTCTCTTCATTGGCGTGTTCACTGTCTGCAGACCAAATTTCAGCTCATTTAAAGTTGATTTGATCTGGGTTTTAAGTGTTTTGTGAAAACAGCTTTTTCGGGTTCTTCAGTTTCGGGTCCTGCGATTTCCAGATTTTCCTTGATTTTGAAACGCTTATATCTGGAGTTCCAGAAAGAATTTTTTAAATCCATAAAAACTGTCAGATTCTTGAATCTGTTAGTTCAAAATAGAAGAAATTTAGAGAATTTTAGACTTTGATTGCCTTGTCAAACAGTCTGTTTGTGAAAAGCTGTCAGAAGTCACTTTTGCATTAGTTAGGGGTAAAAGAGGCATTTCAGTGTTTTAGTGATTTTCGTGAGTTTTCTGCATTGTTATGCATTTTAGCTAGTGCATCTGTATTAACCACGTAGTTAGGGGTAGATTAGTCATTTCGTATAGTTATCTTAATATTTAATTTGATTTTTAGTGTTAATTAGGACTTCTGTGAATTAATTTTTTGTAGAATTAGGATTAGCTTAGTTTTTTGGATTTATTTGATATACTTGTGTACTAACTTCTTTATTTTCTTTGTTTTAGGTTGAAAAGCATACTAAAGATTCTAAGGTTATTCTTGACCAGCGTGAAAAATTGAGAATTGGTGAAAGGACAAAATTACCCTTTGCGAGCAGAAGAAGACTTCAATTGCTTTTCTAGTTAATTTTAGTTTTCTTTTGTAATTCTGTTAGCATTGTAATTGTTGACTTAGAATTGTAAATTAATAAAATTGAAATTCTTAGAATTATTTGAATATTTTCCGTTCCTTGTGGATTCAACCCGTACTTGCCACTCTTGTGGAAAGTCGGTTTATTACTTTTGGTTGATGATTTTCCAAGTGTTTTTATTGAAAATTATCTTTTAAAAACATCGTTTGCAAAAACACAACCAAATTTTGGGGTCGTTGTCGGGAACGGCGAATATATTCTTTTATTTCTTAGATTTTAGTTTATTAATCTGTGTTAGTTAATTAGTAATTAGTTGTTTTTATTTTTCTAGTTAGTAGGATTAGTAAGTGAATATAGGCTTAACATAGTTAGTACATATAGGATTCACGTACTGTTTTTCTAGGATTCACTGAATATTCATTCTGCAAGGAGCGATGAGACAGGTGGGTTTTAGAGAACACAGTTTGTGATTTCATGTATTATTTATTTCAGTAAATTAGATTAGTTTTACTTTGTTATTTCATTTATTTACTTAGTTAGTTAGTTCTGACATAGTTAACTGAATTGTAGTAGTTGTTCTTTATTTTTGCTATTTACATTTTAGTATTTAATTTAGTTTAGATTTAGATTTAGGTCGTGTGCTTACATCTGGTCTTAGTATCAATGTATGCAGGGGAGAAGAGCTTTAGGAACCCCATTACATCTATTTGTTGACAACCTAGAGAGAATTTTACATTCTCCTCGAAGTTCGACAATAGTGGGTGATATGGATCCTCCAGCTCTAGCTCCAGTTCCCCCGAGTGCTCTGAGAGAGTACTTTACTCCCACAGACTGTGTTGAGGCATCCTGCATTCGGAGACCCGATGTAGGAGCGCCCAATTATGAGATTAAGGCCAGCATTATTCAGATGCTTCCATCATTTTACGGCCTTAGTCACGAGGATCCCTATAGGCATTTAGACGAATTCCTCGAAATCTGTTCTACAGTGAAGATACAGAATTTCGACGATGATACATTGAGATTGACCTTATTCCCATTTTCATTGAAGGACAAGGCCAAGTATTGGCTAAAGTCCTTAGATTCAGTAGAGATAGGGTCATGGGATCAGTTATAGCAGGAGTTCCTTAGGAAATACTTTCCCATCGGTAGGACGAACCAGTATAGGCGAGCCATCACTAGCTTCTCAGAGCTAGATGGTGAGCAGTTTCATGAAACCTGGGAAAGAATGAAGAATCTCCCTAGAAAGTGTCCCCATCATCAGGTGTCGAGATGGCAGCTGGTGCAGAGCTTTTATGATGGATTATCTGACAGAAATCGTCAGATGATCGATTCTTCATGTGGCGAGACCTTCATGTTGAAGAGCGAGGACGAAGCATGGAGGCTATTTGATACATTGGCAAAGAATTCCCTCCACCATGCTTCTAGCTCTCATTCTGATAGAGCCACACCTAGTATTTAGAAGAAGGGTGATGTCCTCGAGATTGGTCGATCTACTGCATTACAGTGCAAGGTGGACATGATTGGCTCAAAAGTTGGACCAACTTCTTGCGGGACCATCTACTGCTTAGCAGGTGTGCACTCTTTGTGCCAGTCCGGCACATGAGATTACTGAGTTCCCTTCGGCAGCTCAGTACCCTGAATTTGTTCAAGAACAAGTTCAGGCTGCTCAGGGTTATGCCAGACCCCAGAACAATCCATTTTCATCTACATATAATTCGGGTTGGCGTAACCACTCCAATTTTTCATGGAAAAATCCATAGCCTTCCACACAGATTCCTACAGCCTCTCAGCCGGCTCGGTCGCCAGCATTCACTTAGACATTTCAGAGGCCGAGCTATCCTCAGACTTCTTCTTCATTTCCTCCTCCGATTCTACAAGAGTCTGCCCCACAGACCTCTTTTGAGGAGAGACTTCTCCAAGCGTTCCAAGAGGTGAAAACCTCTAATCAGAATGCTTTTGAGAAGTGTAGCCAGATTTTGAGCTCGCACACGCAATCCATTGCGAAGTTAGAATCACAAATGGGACAGTTAGCACAGGCTATCAGTAGGAGACCGGAGGGTAGCTTGTCGAGTCAGGCAGTCATGAACCCGAAGGGCAAGGACCAGATGACTGGAGGCCTGTACCATACTGAGTCACAACAACAGGCCAAATCTGTTATGGCCCTGAGGAGTGGACATGAGTACCACGTCGAGAGCAGAGAGAGTAGAGAGATGATCGATGAGCCAAATGCCACTATTCCATCTTCTACGGCTCAGTCATTGTCATCACCATCTTCATCATCATCCTCCACCTCAGTTCATAAGAAGGATAGGAGTGAGCCTTCTCACAAAGAGAAGGACCCCCCGATGTATATCCCCAAACCACCCTATCCCAAAGCATTAGAGTCTCCCAGATTTAGAGGAAAGCAAGGCACGAAGATCTAGGACATGCTTGACATCTTCAAGCATGTGCAGATCAACCTGCCTTTGCTCGATGCTATTCAGCAGGTGCCGGCGAATGCCAAATTTTTGAAGACACTATGTACACAAAAGAGGAAATCTAGAGAAAAAGTTCCTAACAGGGTCCATCTGACTGAGCAGGTGAGTTCAGTGATTCAGCATCAGACACCACCAAAGCTCAAGGACCCTGGAGACCCTATCATTGCGTGTACTATAGGGAACATTCGGATAGAACGTACTTTGCTCGATCTTGGAGCAAGCGTGAACATTCTACTCGGATATTTCTATGATTCATTCGGGCTAGGAGAAATGAGATCGACTCCTATTACACTTCAGCTGGTAGATCGTTCTGTCAAGGTACCGAGAGGTGTCTTGGAAGACGTGCTAGTTAAGGTGGATGGTTTCTATTTTCCAATTGATTTCATCATCCTCGATATGGAAGGAGTGGATAGCCAGTGCCAGACTCTGATCATTTTGGGCAAACCATTCTTGGCGACTGCCAATGCATGTATAAATTGTAGAACCGGAGCCATGGATTTGTCATTCGGCAACAGGAAAGTCACGTTGAACATTTTCAATGCCACGATGGGTCCAGCGGGAGATATGGACTGCTTCCATGTAGATATTGCACAGAAGTTAGTGGAAGAGCAGCCAAAATTGTACATTACAGAGGATTCTTTAGATTTGTACCATATAGAGAAAAATAGTTGTATAGTTAGTGTAGATGTGTCTAGAGTATCGTCAGAGTTACCTCCTTGGAGAGCTGGCATTGAACCGCTCCCACCACTTGCGGAGACCCCTGCCAAATCCTCGATAGAGTCTCCTCTGAAACTTGAGCTGAAACCCTTACCGGATTCACTCAAGTATGCATATCTCAGAGTTGGTGAGACTCTGCCTGTGATCATCTCGTCACTGCTCACTGAGGAGCAGGAGTAGAGATTGCTTGATATTTTACGGGAGCACAAGGCAGCGATTGGCTGGGGAGTGGCTGATTTGAAGGGGATTGATCCTTCATTCTGCATGCACAAAATTCATTGTGATGAAGAAGTCAAGCTAGTGCGGGATATGCAGAGAAGATTAAATCCCAATATGAAAGAAGTGGTGAAGAATGAGGTAGTGAAGTGGTTGAATGCCGGGATCATTTACCTCATTTCTAATATCCAGTGGGTCAGTTTGATTTAAGTGGTACCGAAGAAATCTGGACTCACTGTTATAGAGAATAAGAAGGGGGAAAGAATTCCAATGAGGACCACCACAGGGTGGCGAGTCTGCATTGATTATAGAAAGTTGAATGTGGCAACTCAAAAAGATCACTTTTCGTTGTCATTCATTGATCAGATCTTGGAGAGACTCGCAGGACAGAGCTACTTTTGTTTCTTAGATGGATATTCAGGGTATAATCAAGTAGCTGTCCATCCTGACGATCAAGAGAAGACTACATTTACATGTTCTTATGGCACCTTCACATTTAGACGTATGCCGTTCGGGCTCTGCAATGCCCCGACAACTTTTCAGAGGTGCATGTTAGCTATCTTCTCTGATATGGTGGATGATGTCTTGGAGGTGTTTATGAACGATTTTTCTGTGTATGACTCTTCATTTGAGGATTGCCTCCAGAAACTTACTCGAGTACTGAGTAGGTGTACGGAGACAAACTTGGTTCTGAGTTGGGAAAAGAGCCACTTTATGGTCCAGGAGGGGATTGTGTTGGGACACATTGTGTCCAGGAGAGGTATTGAGGTTGATAGAGCGAAGGTGGAATCCATTTCTCGTTTGACTCCACCTACCACTGTGAGCTAGATTCTGTCATTTTTAGGGCATGCCGGTTTTTATAGGTGGTTCATTAAAGATTTCAGCAAAATCTCTCGACCGCTTTGTACATTATTGGAGAAGGATCAGCCCTTTGATTTTAGTGAGGATTGTATGAAGGCCTTTGAGATACTCAAAGAGGCCTTGATTACTGCACCCATTTTGAGACCTCCAGATTGGACGCTTCCTTTTGAAATTATGTGTGATGCTTTTGACTATGCTATGAAGGCCATTT
This sequence comes from Nuphar pumila, assembly GCF_984573655.1. Taxonomy (NCBI): domain Eukaryota; kingdom Viridiplantae; phylum Streptophyta; class Magnoliopsida; order Nymphaeales; family Nymphaeaceae; genus Nuphar; species Nuphar pumila. The sequence goes on from NC_143257.1 coordinate 78,213,261, forward strand.
TAGGACAACGGATTGAAAAGAAACCCTATGTGATATACTATGCAAGTAGAACTCTGTCCGATGCTCAACTGAATTATACCACGACAGAGAAGGAGCTACTTGTTGTAGTATTCACATTGACAAGTTTAGGTCCTATCTTCTCGATTCCAATGTGGTTGTCTATTCTGATCATGCTGCATTGAAGTATGTTCTGAGCAAGAAAGACACCAAACTGAGACTCATTGGTTGGGTTTTGTTACTACAGGAGTTTGATCTCGAGATTCGAGATAAGAAAGGAAGTGAGAATGTAGTAGCAGACCATCTTTCTAGACTGATCGTGGAGACCACGCAGGATCAGAGACCGATCAGTGATTCTTTCACCGATGAGCAGATCATGACAGTTAGAACATCACAGTTACCCTGGTTTGCTGATATTGTGAACTATCTGGTTTCGAGACAGATCCCTGAGCATTGGAATAAGAATGAGCGTGAGCGATTCTTATTCCAGGTGAGACATTCTTATTGGGATGAACTAGAATTGTTCAAATATTGCGCAGATCAGATCATTAGAAGATGCGTTCCAGAGGAGGAGTATGAATCCATTCTGAGTTTTTCTCATTCTTTGGCCTGTGGAGGGCATTTCAGCAGTAGGAAGACAGCTACAAAGGTTTTGCATTCTGGATTGTTTTGGCCCACACTCCACAGAGATGCACATGAGTTCTGTAGGAAATGCATTAGATGTCAGCAGACTGGGAACATGTCCAAGAGGGACATGATGCCCTTGCTCCCGATTTTGATCATTGAGATTTTTGATGTTTGGGGCATAGATTTTATGAGCCCATTTCCGCCATCATTCAGAAATTTGTACATTTTAGTGGCGGTAGATTATGTGTCCAAATGGGTTGAGGCTGTGGCAACCAAAACCAATGATCGTAGAGTGGTGCTTAAGTTCATTAAGCACAATATTTTCAATCGTTTTGGTGTGCCACGTGCGATGATCAGTGATGGTGGCAAGCATTTCAGGAATGTACAAATAGCTTCTCTTTTGAGAAGGTATTCTGTCAATCATAGATTCACCACCCCTTATCATCCGCAGACCAGTGAACAGGTTGAGGTTTCGAATAGGGAAATAAAGCAGATTTTAGAAAAGACAGTTCGTCCGGACCACAAGGATTGGTCACAGCGCTTAGATGATGCACTTTGGGCATATAGGTCTGTATTTAAGACTCCCATTGGCATGTCCCTGTACCTCCTTGTATTCATGAAAGTATGCCACCTCCCTGTTGAGCTGGACCACAGAGCATATTGGGCCATCAAGAAATTGAATTTTGACCTCACTCAGGCTGGCAAAGCGAGAGTATTGCAGCTCTCCGAATTAGAGGAACTCAGGAATGATGCATATGAGAATGTCAAGTTATATAAAGCTCGCACTAAAGCATTTCATGATAAGCACATTGTCAGAAAAGTGTTTGAGCCAGAGCAGCGAGTTTGGTTATACAATTCTCGTTTGCATTTATTCTGAGGCAAATTAAGATCGAGATGGGAAGGACCTTACATTGTAAAAGAAGTGTTTCCACATGGGGCAGTTACATTATTTGATCCTCAAACCCAAGGTACATTCAAGGTTAATGGGCAAAGACTGAAGCCCTACATTTCAGATTCCTTACAGAATGGTGAGTGTGAGGTTTTGAATCTCATGAAGGCATAAGGATTTGACCAGATGGATTGTATCATATGTACATAGTAGAGTAGTTTTGTTTTCCAGTTTAGTAGTTTCTTTTGTTTAGTATTTTATTCCATTTGCACTGACATTTGTTTTGGATTTATGCAGGTCGGATCTAACATTTAGTGTGTGAGGATTAGTTACCAGGTACAGGGCAGAGCTTTCAGAGCATACATTGACCAGAGTAGCAGAAAATTATGTAGTCAGATATGCATAGGATGCTGCAAGTCAAGTCAATCAACTTCAAAAGCCCGACACAGATCAGGTTGTATCTATCCTTTCTCCCATATGTAGTTTATTGTTCTTTAGTGTGCATTTGCTTGCATATTTACATATTTTGTATGCCACTAGGGACAGTGCCATTCAAGCATGGAGGGGTGGTTTAGATGCACACTAAAAAAAAAAAATTATGTCTGGTAGCTAAGAACTCATAAAAGTAGGCTTTTGAGAACAAGTTTGTAGCATATATGAATGTTTTTGGCATAATCTAACAATTTTGAAGTTTGTAAGCCCCATGTAAATTTTTTTTTCTGATCTAATTTAAATAAAGTAGTTATTTATGAGAAAATTCAAAGAAAAGATAGTATTTGAATGTTAGAAAGTTTTGAATCACTTTAGTATAAGTATGCACAGTATGTTTTATGGAAAAAATAAGCAATGGAAAGATGTTTTTGAAAAATAAGCTTAAAAGAAAAGAGCTACGTTTAGTTGTTGATGTCTTCGTGATTCCTAGTAGTGGAACTCAGACACAAGATGAAGTGTTTGAGTCTCTTGACGAAATAGATAACGAAGGAGATCATCTTCTTGTCTAGTCAATATTTGTGGCCTTTGTATTTTGAGTAAGTAGAATCTGAAGGGTGTTTTGCACCTGGTACCCTAAAGCCATCTGGTTTGGGAGCCACCGATTCAAAAGCTTGTTACATGAACTGCATAGAAAGCCTAAGAGATAGAGACATTGCACATGATGAGAGGAAGACTATACGTAAACTATTAGAATAGAAGGTCTAGTGACTCGAGCAATTAAGTCCGAGGGGTACTTTGTATCTGGTGCCCTAAGGTCGTCTGGCCTGGGAGTCACTGACCCAAAGCTCACTACACGGGTCATGAAACTAGATATTTGAAATAGTGCTCAAAGTGAGAATAATGCTCAAGAGAGAGAATTGAAAAATGGTGAAAAATTGAAAATCAAAAGAAAAAGAATGAGATGAATGGAAAAAAAATTCATTGTTTGAGAATAATTGTGAATTACTATGCAGAAAATATACAAGTGAGGATAAGTGAGTGATAACATGATAATACTTGACTTTCTGAGAAAACTCATAGATAATTACAATTTTAGAAAAGTGAAGGAAAAAGATTTTTACTGTGGTGGCATGAGATTTCTGAATTTTTTTTTAGAGTGTTCATTACATGAAATATTTGCTCAAGTTGATTTCTTAATTGCCTAATATTTTTGAAAAATCATTCCTGCATATCATTGATGTTTGTGGGTAGCATCTCTGCAAACCCTCACGAGACCTTACTCGTCCACTGGGGTAACTCAGGGGTTTAAAATGCTTGTTGCATGAGCTAAATGAAACCGTGATTCCTACGAAAGTGAGTTAGTTTTTATGCATATGTGTCTATCATTTTTTTGTTTCTGTTTCATAACATAGTTAGTGGTTTGTTAAGGGACTAACAAACATTCAAGCATGGGGGTATTTGATGATGCATGAAATGCACATCATGTTATTTATTTATTCATGCATTTTGTGGTGATTTTAAGGTTTAAAACCCATGATTAGATGTATTTTGATATCAAGGGGTTGTGGTTCGAATTTCAGAAAAAATGGAGTTAAATTGAGAGTTATGGCTATTTTAGTGTTTATGCACGGATTTCGAGGTAGATCAGATCCATATCCGACCCAATTAGGCTATTTTGGACCTTGGAGCAATGTTTAAATAGCTTAAATCCAACCCACACGTGAATCCATATCCATTTAGAAAAGTTTTCAGAAAACCCCTCTAAAAGGGGCGCAGAGCAACATATCTTTTTTTATAAACTTGTTTCTGAAAAATGCCAAAAGTATAAATATAATTTGCAGCAAGCCCTAACTCATTTTTGCCTTGGATTTCACACCCCTCAGATGACTCTTGCTCCAGCCCCATTCTCCCCTCTCATGCCACGCCATCTCCATTGAAGATCAAGATTCTGCTTGAGATTCAAGCATTTCTTCATCTCCTTTTTCTAGATCTTTTCAGTTCTTTTGCATCCTTGTTGGTTTCTAACTGTGTTTTGCAGGTGTAGCAGAGGTTGAAGACACATTTTCTTGCATGGAAGTTGTAAACACCCCAATTTTTTCAAAATCTTTTAAATATTCCCTTTTTGCCTCTGATGTCATTTTCTGAGCAATTGAGTCACTTTTAAATCTAAATTTCAGTTTGTTTCTCAAGTTTTACTGAAATTAAATTCATTTTATATATCTGACTCGATTTTTTATCCGGATCCATTGTCAAGATCCAAATTTGAGCCTCGTTGTCCAACTTTTAAATTAAAATTATAGAAAATACCAAAAATAGTTTTTAAATAGCTCAGACAGTCCATCCGGCATCCGTTTGGATCCATCGCGTTGTATTTCTCGATTCGAGTTTCAAAACTCGAACATTTTCTAAAAACCTGGATCCAAACCCATTTTTTTGAAGAAATTTCCCCAAAATAATCCCAATTTCTCAGAAAACTCCTCTTTTGCAAATATTTCTAAAAAATTACAAAAATAACTTTAAAATCCCTCATTTTCCCTTAGATTTTAGATTTTTATATAAAAAATGCCAAAAATATAAAAAAAATGTTAGGAAAAACAACAACAAAAAATTCAAAACAAAAAGAAAATTACAAAAATGGTTTTAAAAAAACCCTTTTCGTGGATAACTTTTAAAACGAGCCCTCTTCTTGAAAATTTGTAAATCTGAAGGACCCCCTTTACAAAACTTTTTTTAGGTTTTTTTTTTTGTAAAGGAGTCGGATGGGGTCGCGCCTTCTCCCTCTCTCGCCCAAAACCCTCCAGAAGTTTCCGCTTTCTCCCTCTCTCGCCCAAACCCTCCAGAAGTTTCCTCTTCCTCCCTCTCGCTTGAACCCTCCGTCAGCCACCCGATCACCATACCTCTCTCTCCTCCATCCATCTGCAATTGAACCCTCCTTCTCTCCCTTTAAGAGAAGCCCGCAGGGGACTTCATCCGGACTGCGTTTCACCCCACCATTTTCCCTCTTTTCTTCTTCGCATCACATTTTCACCCCCCGCATAGCCTCCTTTCCCTTCACAAAATCTGTCTTCACCATCCCATTCTCCTTCCCCTCTACTTCTTCATCTTCTTCTTATTACTTCCCTGATTTTTCTCATCCGACTGAAGAAAGTAGACCATTCTGCAGCACAAGGCTACAAGAACCCTGCACGGAGTCAAGCAAGCCTGGTGCTCTCCTTTCATCAACTGAAGGAATCGGACACTGCCTCTTCATCTCCCGCACCCCATTTTCATGAAGGCTGCCTATAACCTCAGGGTCCCAGCAAGAGCATACACCGAAGAAGACCCATCTTCATCCTTCCATAGGAAGCATCACACGATCAATTAGAACCCCCCCAACTTCTTTGGATTGTTTAAAGAAGGCCGATCCTCCCTATAATATCAGCTTACGGTAAGAATCCATTGCTTTTTCTCTGTTTAAGTTCCTTTTTTTTTACTTCGTTAATGCACCTCTAGCATCATCGACTTGCTCATGGCAATTTCGATTTGCATGCGTGCAACATCAACAGGATAATCTGATTCTGACATTTTCTTTTTCTTATTTTAAAATTTCTTTAGTTTAGGCAAGTTGAATATTAGTCTGTTTAATCCCGACCAAGCCATTTCATCGACGGATTCTGTTCATTTTGCTTTGCTTGATTCTGGTTTTCTCATTGTTTTATTTTGCCCCATCCTCTTTCTCGTTTATTCGTTTGCTATGAAAACCATCCAGAATTGATTTGATCGAGGATCCCTGCATTCAACTCCTGTGATGTTGGTTATAGTTTAACATTTCGTTGATTTAGCTATTTCTTTCATTTCGTTTTCTTGTTTTTTTCTTTTTTTTTCTTTTTTTTTAGTTTTTGCTTTAAAAAAAAACCATGTTGCCCATCTCTTTTGTTTACATCCTCGCCTATGTGTTTAGAATAGGGGCATTTGTATTTTTTGAGGATCGAAGATCCGTGGACACCTGAAATAATGATCCAGAGGTCGGTACCTCTTTTGCCTGAGATTTAGGCTCATGATCTGTGTTGTCCCAGAAGCATGAAAAGTTGATCCCCAATTGTAAAATCTTGGATATGGGTGACCTGGTTCGGTCGAGTGGAGATATGCCAATTTGCTGAAAATATAATACAATCTGTCTATTCTTTTTTTTCATGTCAACCTTCATGTAAACATATCTGTAATTATTAACTGTGGCATCAGATTACGTCTGTAATGGCCCCCTTTTTAGTTCTTTGTATCATGTGACGCCATTCAATAAGGATTTTAAGTCTTTTCATGGCTTGAGAGAGGCTGCTTTGCATTTAATCCTTCCACATCCCTTGTACCACTTGATACACTCATTGAAATTCCTGTTAGCAGCATCCTACTTCAGAATAAAATCAAATTTGTCTCATAACAACATCTGGAAAGCTCCCTGTTTAATATTGCAATGCAAGGTTAGCTAAGAATAAAAGGGACAAATCAATAGCCATGGTTCAGGGTGCAGAGGTTCTGATTCCTAATCCCACAGGTGAGTTTTGGGAGTCAGATCATTCATTCTTCAGGAACTGCAAAAAGTAAACTGACAGCATTATGGTAAGTCTACATGATCCCACTGGAAAATCATGTGAGAGTCGGCTTACAGAAGATGAATCTGAAGAAGAACATCAAGGTAATATGGTTAAAAAACTATTTTAGTTTGAAAATCCTGTTTTAGTTTAGAATATAGGGATGTTAACCAAGTATTTAGCAGGAAAAGGTGAAAGTCAATTTAATCTCATTTAAAATTCCAGCAGCCTTTCATTTGTCTCTCTTAGTTAATGATAAGCTTGTAAATTCTATTTCTGAACCTGTTCTCAGCCCTTCTCTTAATATTTGCAACTACGTGATGTCAGTTCATGTAAGTTTTTGTTCAGTTTACCTCATCCACGGCTTGACGTCATTTAGCATTGTACATTTGCTTTCACCCTGCATCATTAGCTATTAGTTGATCTTATAATACATCGATGATTCCATTGCATCTCACGTTTTATCACTTTCAAGTTATCTAGCATCTCTGCATCCCAGCAGTAATGTGACCCTGAGATGAAATATACAGGAGCCTCTTCATATTTCAGGTATGTGGGTTCAAGTGATCCATTGGGGTAATTAGGGAGACATCAAAATGTAAATTTTCAGTATATTGGCCTAACTCATCTCCGATTTAGCTTTGCCTAACTGTTACTAAGCTTGTTTTTCTGATTTAGCTAAATTCCAGGTACAATATAACTGTGTAAGTTGGAAAATAGGCACTTACTTAGAGAATAATTGGACTCAAGCCAAGATCGGGGTTATTAGATCGTGTTCGGGGAGCTATCAGCATGTGAATCCACTGCAGAGAACGGGCTGGCCACGTCGGAAAAAGTGGGTAAAAACAAATCAAAAATAGAATTCATGGCTCGATCATCAGACCCCTACAAAAACGTTGTGAACCTTCAAGCAGTCATCATGGAAAAGGATTATGTGCATTTGAGGGATGTTGCAACTTCTGTTCCATCTGCTGGTTTTCATTACAGAGCCACGAGTCCATTAACCAGGACATTCCATCATCAATAACAGCAGTGTCCAACTTCTCACTCTTCCACTTCCATCATTTAACTTTTCTAATTAGTTATGAAATAATGTATGATTCCATTTTATTACTGAGATCTCACTTGCCATTAATCAGTTATATAAGCATGAGTTCAAGTGCTTTACAGGAATCGAAATACAAAACAAAGAAATTAGTTTTTCATACGAATACTATACAGTCTCTTCTACATTTTCCTGCTGTATATTGGATTTATGTTATTTCATGTTGAGAATTAACAGCTTATGCCAGAGACACATCAGAGGCTTTTTGTTAGTAGTTCGTCTTGTTGTTCATTGATAATTGCCACCATTGAAGGTATGGGTTTTGATGTTAAATCTTTTATTCGTGTATAGAGAAATATGTCTTCACTGTATTTTATGATACACCATTTTTAACCTTGTCAAAATAGACAATTTTCTCTCTACTAATTCTATCATAATTACCTTTCAGGACAAACTTTCAAGCGTTCACAATCCCCTGTGGATATTGAGATGCAGCCGTTTGTCGAAGCTTTCCATTACACCTGATATATGAGTGACGTTGTGCAAGTATACAATGGAGTCTAGCCCAGTCCATCGATCCTGATGGTAGTATGTTAAGTTTTCTGTTTGGAAGAGGTAGCACCAGCATCTAGTCTTCATAACTACTGATCCAAGATCAAGCTGGTGTATAAAGTCACAATATTCTGGAATGGACTGAAAGAGATCGTCATTCTGAGCACCCAACATTCACCATCTTCATTATCTGATTCACTTCCTTGCCCTCCTCTGTACATATAACAACTCATAGTATAGACATTATTCCCTTCAGCAGCTTGGCAGGTAAGCCACCATCTGTTTAAAATACTATAGACGTGCAGTGTATTATACTAGCCATGTTCTATCCATGTGTATCGTACTGTGTGAAATTGAAAACATTCCTTTATGATATATTTAAATGTATTAAGGACAATTGAATAGAGCTATGCTTGGTAAAATATGTTGATACATCATGTAAGGAAACCCAGGAAAGGCTCTGATTCATTTGTCTAAATTTCTTGAATTAAGGTAAAGTATATGTTCACAGATGTTGATCCATGTATTTTGTTGTGTATCCATCGCACTCACCACTAGCCTGGTCATTTGTTCTACACTCAGCTACACACCCCTGACTTTGTGGAAGCCGGTGGGTGCCATAAGAAAAGGCTTGTGCTCGATGATATAATGGAACACCTAGCTCTGAAAATTGGTAGATATAGTAGAGTTGGGTACCGGGTACCTAAGTAATCACTCTACCACCTGTACTATGTCCATCTGTATACATGTTGTCACAGTTTGCTTAGTTTTAAACCTCTTGGATTCCCCTGTATGTAGTGCATCACCACATATTACCCATTGTACACTATTTCTCCATTTTTCTGTATGTCTTATAGCATCTCCATCTACAATGTCTTCACAACCCAGCACTCTCACTGCAATCACTTGCAGCACACCTGCAACTATGCTTACATCCAATTACCCCCATTCCAATTATTTTCATACATATCACCTGCTTCGCCTTCTAACAATCACTACTGCAGTCTGCCCCTATGACACTACTATATGTAGTCTTCATTGACATTCGATATATAGTAATTATATTCTTATTCCGGCATGTATAGTTGTGTTTAGCATATGGACATTTCATTAGCATTAGATGTAACACCTTAGGCCAAAGTAGATACATTTGCAATTTTGCCTAAGATACTATATCTATCTTTCTCATGTAAAATGTATTCACCTTTCTATTAGTTTAGGATATCACATGTATGTTCTGATATTCATTCGATCCATCATCTCAAGGTATATTTTTTTTTGTTTTTTTGTCATTTGCATTGCATCCCTTCTTAATAAAATGCATGTGCCCGAGCATTTCATTAGTTACATCTTAGGATTCAATGTGAAGTCATTACTTTCTGTATACATCTTCATTTTGTGCTAACTCAAATCTTGCAGGAATATATAAGAAGTTTGAATTTCTCTCTTGGACTAAAAATTTCTGATATTTGCAAATCAAAGTTGTAATAAATTAGGTATAAATGAGAAATTTACATTTCCAGTCTTAGATAGAATGAATGAGCATTGTTAATATCATAATTTGCTTATTCTCATGCTTTTTGCCTTTATTTTCTAAAGTCTCACAAATGGTGAAACACGAATGACATGTATACCATTTTATAAAAGGTGATTAATCCTAAGTTGATGATTTACATCAATGTCCATAGTCAGGATGTAAACAAGACTTAGGATTTTCATCTTTTATGGAATAGCATCGGATCCACACTGGATCCCTCTTAAAAAATCATCATATTTTTAAATATTTTTCTTTTATCAGAGTTTAACTTAAAATTAACTCAATATATATATCAATGGCCATAGTCAGGGTATATCGAGAGTTAATTTCATTTTTAAACTCTATAAAAGCACCAAAATATGTTTTATTCTTCACTTGAATTTAAATATAGATTATTATATAATACATTCAATGACCATAGTCAAGGATGTATTACATCTTCAATCTTATTTTAATTCACTTAAAGAATGAAATAAGATTTTCAAATCCGATTTCAAAAATCTTTAAATTCATTCATCATTCATCATAGAATTGCATCATATTTTCAAAATTCTTTTCAAAAATCCAAATGATCTCAAATATCTTTCCTCAATCTCTATTTCAATTCATTCTTCTATCTTATTTCAAAGATTTAAATTTCGATTTTAAAGTCCAATTTGACATTTAGATTTCAAATTCAATTTTATATTCAAAATTCCATTCTCAAATTCAATTTCAAAGTTCAAATTAACTTTGAAATTTCTAATTCATCTTCTAATTTCAAATTCAAAATCAAAGTTTATTTTCTTATCTTCAAATTCAAAATCAAAGTTTGAGATTGATTCTGAATCTCAAAACTTGACTCTTCCTAAATTTTAAATTCAATCTGGGTTTTTAAAACCCAGATCCAGCTTTAAAAGTCCCATTTGGGCTTTCCAAATCCATTTTAGGATCCAAAATTCAATTTCATCTTGGATCTCAGACTTCAGATCCAAATTCCCTTTAGGATCAAGAATTCAATTCCATCTTGGATCTCAGACTTCAGATCCAAATTCCATTTAGGATCCAGAATTCAATTCCATCTTAGATCTCAGATTTCATATCCAAATTTCGGATCCAATTCCATCTTAGATCTCAGATTTCAGATTCAAATTCCATTTTAGGATTCAGACTGTGGATTCAAATTCTATCCTGATTTCCGGATTTCAAAAATCCAATTCCACTCCCATTTGGACCTCTTAAATCTATTTTTATTTTTAAATTCCATTTGGATTGCTCAAGTCCAAATTCCATCCTGATTTCTGACCTTAAATCTAGAATTCAATTCCACTTTAAATATCCATTCCCTCTCCTAAATCCAAGTTTAAAATTCAAATTCAAAGTCCATTTCTGACTTTGAAGCTTCATTTCCTTTTCACCCATCTTCCAATCGTTCTTTTAAAAATTCAAAGATTTATTTTTCCAACTCTGATCATTTCAAAGACTTAGAACTTCAAAATATCCTTCCTAATCTATCTCAAGTTCTAAGTTAGATTCAATCATTCAGAAATCATTTCTTCACTCCATTATCAAGTTCATCCCAGAAAACTTGAAAATTTTCAAATCAATTTTCAAAAAGAGCATACATCCTTGCATTGCACAAGCATGATTCTTTGTGCATTTAGATTTAGGATAAATCCTTGGATAATATTTAGGCAAAAACAAAAGGCATAAATTCGATCCTTGGGTATATTACCCCTGGTAAAGGCACCAGAAACGGTCGAACCTCGTACCGACGAGCGAGCCCCGTCTCTCCATTTTTCTGCAAAATATTTCAAAACGGAGGCGAGTAATTTTCTAAATATTTTCAAATCAAGGTCAGGTGAGACCCCATAAAAGAGTTCCTCTCTCTTCTCTTTCTTTCTTTTCTCTTCTCTCTCCTTTTCTGTCTTTTATTTTTCTCCCTTCAAAAAGGAGGAAATAGGGATTCGAAAGGAAAATAGAAGAAAGAGAGAGAAACCACAAGCGAGGAAAAATTTTGCTATGATCACAGGTTTGGCGACCGTGATGGAACATCGTCTTCGTTCGGTTGGATCTATGCCTTTTGCTTTGCTTTGATATTATCACCACAACAAAGCAGTGGATTAGCGATGACCACATTCTGTCGCTATTCTATCACTAATCTGTCGCTAACCGGCTTAGCGACGGATTAGCGACGACGAGGCGACGATATGCTTACGTCACGAATTTTTCGACGCTAACTAGCGACAGAATAAATTCATCGCCTGGTCCGTCGCTAATTCCGACGGAATAACGAGCGATGTATTCCGTCGCCAATCCGCCGGTACTAAACGGTGACCTCGGCTTGGCGACGGATTTATGTTCGTCGCTAGATTTATATGCATAGCGACGGATGTTTTCGTCGCTAATCCGTTGCAAACACGAAAAAAAAATAAAAAAAATTATTTGAAAATTAAATACCGAGAACGGTATAATTTATATTTTCTGTACAATTTATATTTCCTATAAATAAAAAACAAACTACACTAAAAAATTCCATATAAAAGGAATCTACAACAATTAATCATTCCACCTTAAAATTAACAAGTTTAATTACTTACAATTCAACAATTACAATTAGAAAACAAAAAAAATAGAACTTCTTCAACACGGTTCTCTAATCATCGCCAAGATTTTGTGCGTCTTCTTGTTCATTGCCTTTATCTGTCCCTTCAGCTCTGCTACGTTGATTATCGCTAGCAGCCTACACAAGAAAAGAACAGTCAGTATTGATAAACAAAATATAATGAAATAAATTACACACTATATGTGATTCTATCATGTGCTTATATGTGTTCTAAGGCAATAAAAAACTTTATATGTGATTCTATCATACTCATATGTGCTCTAAGGCAGGCAAAAAACTCTATATGTTATTCTATCATGAATTATATTTGTTTTAAGGCATTAAAATTTTTTTATATGCGATTATATCATGCTCAGATCAGTTCTAAGGCAGCTAGAAAAACTCTATATGTGATTCTACCATGCTCAGATGTGCTTTAAGGCAGGAAAAAAGATATATATGTGATTCGATCATGCTCGTATGTGTGCTAAGGTAGTCAAAAAATTGAATATGTGATTATAGCATGCTCATATGTGTTCTAAGGCAGACAGAAAAACTCTATATGTGATTCTATCATGCTCATATGTGCTCTAAGGCAGGCAAAGCAAAAAACTTTATATGTGATTCTATCATGAATGATATATGTTCTAAGGCAGTAAAAAAACTATATATGTGATTTTGGCATGCTCATATGTGTTTTAAGGTAGTCAAAAAAATTGAATATATGATTATAACATGCTCATATGTGTTCTCAGGCAGTCAAAAAACTAAATATGTGATTATAGCATGCTCATATGTGTTCTAAGGCAGTCAAAAAAACTTTATATGTGATTCTATCATGCTCATATGTGCTCTAAGGCAGGCAAAAAACTTTATATGTGATTATAGCATGCTCATATGTGCTCTAAGGCAGGCAAAAAACTCTATATGTGATTCTATCATGCTCATATGTGCTCTAAGGCAGGCAAAAAGTTATATATGTGATACGATTATGCTCATATGTGTTCTAAGGTAGACAAAAAACTAAATATGTGATTATACCTGAGAGGGACCTGCAATCGAAGATCCTCTGTTCAACACAAGATTGTTGATCTCATCTCAGAGAAAGGGGGCGACGGTGTCATGAAAGTAGTCATTCATTGTGTCCTTAATGATCTGGTGTACATCATCACCGGAAAGAATAGGCTGCTGCTTGGAGCTTATGTCGGCGAAAGAAGTCTGTGAGTCGTAACTGGAAGAAGCAATAACTGGTGAAGTGTTCAGATTACTCCCAAACCCGAACACGCGACCTTTTTGGGTTCACCAGCTGTAGTCACCCATGCTGCAGGATTAAATGATGGATGCTGAGTAGCGTCATTGCCATATCGCTCTACCATCTGTTGCTCATATGCCTCCTATAAAATAATGTTTAAAGTATGCATTAATAATTAATGATAACATTATGATAACTTGCATATTGCAATGATTATTAATAGAATAAATACATATCGTTGTCGTTCTCGCCTTCTCTGATACGAAGACTCTCATGGTCTTCCGTTTATATGTTTCAACAAACACATCCTTAAATGGTACAATGTCTCCTTTTTCTGCTTCCTGCGAAGTTAAAGGACAAAAGATTTAGTTCACAAGTTTGCAACAATACTTATAAAATTAATATTATATATTGATGAGTTACCATTTTCTTCAGGTGGCTCCCAAATGTCTTAGATCCACCTGTGTGTAGATGGGCTTTGGGCATTTTCGCTCGATTTTGTGCAGCCTTCGCAGAGCAATTTCGAAATGCATCTCCCGCCCACTTATCGCACATTTCATCCCAATAATCTCTCTTGATAGTAATAGGGCCATGTCCCTTCCACTATAGTGGATCATCTATTACGCCAGATGCTTTTTTTGCTGCAGTTTTCATATTGTGCAGCATGTCTGCAAATCGATTGGTATCCACCTTCTACCACACCTTTCTTGCATTATTTTCTTCCACCGTAGTTGGGAAGCGATTCGAAGCCTACAAATATTTTCAGAAAGTTAGTAGACATTACTTTAAAAAATTAAATATGAAACACATTAACTATGAGGAACAACTGTATACCGTGAATGAGGACCACAATCTGTCTAACACCTCCTTTGGGTACTCTTTCCATTTAGCAACTGGTCCTGGTAGATGTTGAAGAAGTGAATTCCTAATCTCCCGTACTACTTCTTGTGGCTCAAACCTCATGTTGCACATGAATTGGTACACAATAAATATTAATATAAAATATTTATAAGATATGCAATAATTGAAAATGAAATACTTACGGTCGATTATCGATATACCCTATTCGAATGAGTCTTCTTGTGCCAGACTGAGAAGACTCTGCTTCCTGTGTTGGCTCATGACTTGTGTGATCAACTGGTGTAGGTGGGTCGTGTACAGGCAAAACATCATCTGTAAAAAAATACGTTAGAAATTTTCAGAATGCGCATTTAAACTAATCAAGCATCCAATTAGTTAAATGATATACCTATCACAGGAGCCCGTGAAGATGAAGGTTGAGCCTGGCTACTACTGGATGAGCGACCGCTATAACCTCCATGAACCATATTCTAACAAATAACATATGTCATACAATACATTCAAATAATTCACATCAAGTATTACAATACATTCAAGTCATTCGCATCAAGTATCACAATAATTCAAATCATTCGCATAAAGTATTGCAATACATTCAAATGATTCGCAACAAGTATTACAATACATTCAAATCATTCACATTAAGTATTGCAATGCATTCGAATCATTCGTATCAAGTATTATAATACATTCAAATAATTCAAATTATTCACATCAAGTATTACAATGCATTCAAATAATTTGTATCAAGTATTACAATACATTCAAATAAAATTTTTAATCATTCACATCAAGTATTGCAATACAACTCCTTCATTCGCATCAAGTATTACAATACATTCAAATAATTCAAATCATTCACATCAAGTATTACAATGCATTTAAATAGAGATTTGTATTACAAGATTTTGCTCACTAGCTTGAGAATTCTTCCTCGTCACTTGTTTGACTTTTTTCTTTTTCTTTTTTTTCTTCTTCTTCTTCTTCTTCATTGTTTACCCATCCACTCGGTACATCATTTGGATCACATTCCTCTATGAATGTTTCATCGGCCAATAGAGATATGACATGCATATCATGCGCAACATCGTGACCATAAGCGAAGTCATAGACATCATCTGATTGATAGTAATCGCTGTCTTCAGCTAACTCATCTTCCTGTAACTGATCATACTTAGGGTATAGTTTGGACTTCACCTTGCAAACTGCCCACCATTCATTTCTATTTGACTTTTTTATACTCGGATATGAAGTATAATAAACTTGTTGAGCTTGCGAGGCTTATATGAATGGTTCATATGTTCCAAACCTGGATTTATGATTCACCTCCACAATGCCTAAAGCTTTGTCGAGTCTTGTTGCAGTTGGATCAAACCAATGACACTTGAAAAAAGTTACCCTGTTATTTATGCCTAAGTAAGTCAACTCCATTATTTCCTCTATAACGTCGTAGTAATCATGTTCATTTTCACTGTAGCTGCTACCCTTTACACACACGCCACTATTCATCATTGATATGTTTATACCGTAATCTTTTGTATGGAATCGATAACCATTTACGATGTACCCATTGTAGCATTGCACAACTTTGGTCGGACCATTTTCTAAATCACATATTCCTTGATCTTTAACATCACCATGGCGGACCTACACACAGACATAAACAATGATTGTGATCACGATCAATTAAGTAACTTAGTGTTATTTATAAGTACAAAATTTATGTTAGCTTCTTTACCAACTGTTTCAACCACTCCACAAACTTAGTTTCACGTTCTTTTTGTACTTCTGCATCAGTGAGATGTGAAACTTCTCTTTGCAACTCCAGATCAAATCGTCTGCAAACCACAAATACTTATATTACTGAGCCATGTATCCACATATAGAACATAAAATGATTTATAATTGTATTGCGTCTACATATACTTACTCGATGTATGGGTCAATCGCTGAGCAATTAAAAAGAATATAGATGTGTGTTGCGTCTTGCTCTCAATCTGTCAAGAGCCTTGATCGGCAACTACCAAATGCATGCCCAAGTGGTTGAAATATCGACAACTTGTCAGCTACAGTTACTTGTGAGACCATCATCGTTACGGGGTGGGCATGTGTAACGTGTTGGAATATGAGGTTTGAAGTACATAGATGAGAAATTTGAAATCTCTTCTAAAGTGTACGCCTCACAAATAGAGCCTTCTACTTTTGCTTTATTACGAACCTTTTTTTTGAGGTCGAACATGCATCTGGCAAAAATATACATTTCAAATTTTAAATATCTGTCATTAAAGAGACAAATATAAAAAAACATATATCTTTCAAATGGGTACATCCATCGATATTACACAGGGTCACCAACCCTTACTTTATATGGCAAATGTATGATCAAATGTTCCATAACATCGAAAAATGCTGGCAGAAATATCTTTTCTAGCAGACAAATAGTGGTAATGACAGAGTCCTCGAGATTCTTTATATCTGATACTACGACCTCCGATGCGCACAATGTTCTGAAAAATCTGCTCAACTCAGACAATACCCCCTTATATAGGTTTGTCTAACATATCATGGAATGCTAGGGGTATCAATCATTGCATAAAGATATGACAATCATGGCTCTTTGTAAACACCCCAAATTTTCCACATCCATTCTCAAACAATCCTCCTCAGGCAGTGCCAACCCTGTCAGGTCAGTGTAGGAGTCAAACCCCGAGTTAGTTTTAGAAAATCACCATTTTACCCATTTTCATTAGGAAAATTACCATTTTACCCCTAGGTCATCCCGGACCCCAGTCAGTCGGAGTCAATTAAGCTCATTGGTCAGTTCAAGACAGTTAGAATATCAGTCATCTCAAGCTCATCTGAGCTCATAATGAATAAACCATTTTCATTTCTGACCATTCCTGCCAAAATGGGATCATTTCTTCAGAAATGAGCTCATTTCTCACTCAAATCCAAGCCAATTGTCTCTGAGTCAGTCATTCATATTCCTCAGAGTCTAACTTGAGCTCACCAGGAGTTCAAGCACTCCAGTTTCAGTTCAAAATCATTTCTAAGTGTCCAGGAGCCCATTTTAGTCCATTTCAGCTCTTTTAGCTGAAATTGAGCCGAGTTTAGTCAGTTGAGCTAGTGTTTGAGCCTCGATTTTAGTTCACCTCAGTATTACTGACCTTTGTTTCAGCTCAAACCCAGTTCAGGTTCGTAATTCACTTCATTCCAATGATCATTCCATACCATTTCTCTAAAAATGACAGCTTTTCTTCAAAATTCAGTTGGAAAGGTCAGTTGAGTCAGTGTCTGGTGAGTTCAGTTGAGTTCTGAAACTCTAAAACCCAGCTCAATCTAGCTCATATCAGTTCAATCCAGCTCGAACCCCAATTTTCAGTGTCACTCTGACCCAGTAGAGTCCCGAAAACCATTTCTTGAGCTATTTTGCAAATTTTATCAATTTTAATACTTTTTAAACTGGTACAGCTGCCAATCGGGGTCTAACATCTAAAATTCTCCATTCAGGGTCTGCATTTCGCATGTCATTTCTCATTATTTCATATCATTTCTTAGCATTTCATAACATTTCATCACATTTCATTTCATTTTCGAAGTCCAGAACTCCAGTTTTATAAATTTCAATCCAGATTGAGTTTTAAAAGTTTTCATAAATCAATTTCAAACCTCGGGTTTCCAAAATTGACATTTTCACCCTAGGAGTCTAAATTTGGAAATATTTTCTCAAGAAAAATAATCTGGATTTCTTTCAAAATCAAATTTTACACTGGATTTGCTTCGCAATGAGCTATTGAACTTCAAAATCTGAGCTCGTTTAAAAAACTGCCAAAAATAGCTCGTTTTGTTTTAAAAATATTTTTTTCTTGAGAAAAACAATATGGATTTATTTCAAACACAAATTTTTGAATTCTATACTGGATTTGCTTCGCAACGGGGTATTGAACTTCAAAATCTGAGCTCATTTCAAAAACTGCCAAAAATAGCTCGTTTCGTTTTAAAAATATTTTTTTTTCTTGAGAAAAACAATACGGATTTATTTCAAACACAAATTTTTGAATTCTACACTGGATTTGCTTCGCAACGGGGTATTGAACTTCAAAATCCGAGTTTGTTTCAAAAACTGTCAAAAACAGCTCATTTCGTTTGGAAATAAATTTGGAAGTATTTTCTCGAGAAAAACAATCTGGATTTCTTCCAAAATTAAATTTTTAAATTCTACATTGGATTTGCTTCGCAATGAGGTATTGAACTTCAAAATCCGAGCTTGTTTCAAAAAATGCCAAAAATAGCTCGTTTTGTCTGGAAACTTTCTGAAAAGACTATTTTACCCCTCTAATCGTCAAAATGAATTTCAAAATCAGAATTTGGACCCGCTCTGAGATGGCTCATTCATTTACATTTCTACTTTATTAAAAAAAATGTTTCTTTTTATTTATTTGTTTTGTTTTTATTGATTTTTATTTTTTTATTTTATTTTATTTTAGAGAGGAGGTGGGACCCACAAGGTGGTCACCTAAGCCTCCAGCCCCTTTTCCTCTTCATTTCCTTTCTTTTCTTTCCCTTTCCTTCTTCCTTTCTTTCCTTTTTTTTTTTTTTTCTTTTCCTTCTTTCTTTCTTCTTCCTTTTTCTTTCTTTCTTTCTTTTCTCCTTTCTTTCCTCTCCCTCCACTCACGTATAACACTCTTCTTCTTCTTTCCCTCTCCTTTCTTCCCCTTTCTTTCCTTTTCCTTCTTCCCCTCTTCTTTCCTTTTCCTTCCCTTCCTTCTTTTTCCTTTCTTCCCTACCTCCTTTCCATCTTTTTCAAAAAAAAAAAAAATGGCTACAGCCATTCACGTATGGCTGTAGACAAAAAAATAAAGTCAGTTATTATTATTAGCAACTTAGGTTTTAATAAATTAAAACCTAAGTTACTAACCAAAAAAAAAAAAAAGACACGGTTGGCTGCCTCCCACCTCTTAACGCCTCTCTTTCTTTCTTCCAGCTCTCTCTCTCTTTTTCCCTCTTTCTCATCACCCTATCTTCTTCCATTAGCTGCAGCCATCTTCAACACATCAAGGGGCAGCTGCTTCTTCCTCACACAGCTCCAACATCACAGCAAAGGCCACCCATTGCTCCAGCCAATCCAGTTTCCCTCTCTTTGGTTGCAGCCATAACCAGCTTCTTCCAAGTGGCTGACTAATCCCAGCCATCCCCTTCCACCAGTACAGTCACCTGCAGCCTCCAACAACGCCCAGCCATTACAACCTTCTACAGCATAACCTCCATCACAAACCACCTTCACCTTGCTTCAGCCGACAGCTCCACCAAGTCAGCAGCAGGTCCATTGTTGCAGCCACCTATCAGTTTGCAGCCACTCCTTGACGGCGCTGCCGTCTCTTCCACACCCAGCAGTGCAACTCCAGATCATCTTCAGCCATTGCCACCTTGCAGCCACCAGCCTCGTCATCACCTTGAAGTCGAGCAGCAGCAAACCATCTCTAAGGTAGTTCCAGCCGGCTCCAACAACTGGCCTCCTTCAGCCACCTCTATCACAGTGGATTGGTTTCAGCCACCACTTCTATTACCTTAAGCCCAGCACCTTTGGTCATCTCCAGCCAGCAGATCCACTTTGAAGTAGCTTCCACCTCCAAGTGGCCAACACCCAAGCCATCTTTCCCGCCTCTTCCCAAACGATCCAAGGTAGGGCCTTTTTTTTTCTTTTTGTGCATGAACCACCATATGTGAATCCAATGCTATGATATGAGGAGTTTAAAAATTCGGATGTTTTCAGTTTAGTAGGTTAATATTTACTTTCGTTTTGTGTGTTATTTATTCCAAAAGATAAAAAAAAAAGAGGTATACATACTACATGTGTGGGCTAATTAAACGGTAAGATCCATCCGTTCAAGGGATTAGATCTTCCGTTTCGCAAGCCAACAACAAAGAATATGTTGTATCCCCATTGATGTGCATTTTAAATTTATATTTCATGATGTTTTGTTTTAGAAATACATGTAGATTAATTCATTTTCTTTTATTCTCATTCATCTTATATAGGATTCATTGTTACTTAGTTTAAAATCTATAGAATTTTAGTTTTAGACAAAGTCCGACTGTTGTTTTATGTTTATTTTTTTATTGTTAAATCCAAAAAAAATCATGTCAGTTGAGGTTATGCGTCAGTGATATTCTGTCAAAAACCCAGGTTTTTACGGGTTTTGGAACCCACCTAAACCGATCAAACCCTACATCGAGTTTTCTGTCTTTTTGAACTTCCAGTTTGCGCTTTAGCAGAAAAGAACCTCCGGCACCACCCTTGTGGGAGATTCGGACTGTCCTCCAAAAATCACAGTGGATTCATAATCGAATCTACTGATGATATGGAAATTTTGAGATTTTTCCAGTTAGTTTTGACCTCTGTAAAAAATCGAATTTCCCTGCTTCCTGGGAAAATCTTGATTTTCCTTCATCAGGGTATAGACAGATCCTAATGCATGAAGTCCACCCAATCCATAGCCCTTATGCAAAAACTTTCAACATGAACGTTGTTTCCAACATATTTTTATGTTATTTATCAAAATTTGGGGATTTTTGGAACTGTTTCATTATTTTTACCAAAATTTTTATTTCTGTCTGACAGATTTCAATATCCCGAAATTCCAGAGATTTAGGTCTCTGATAACAGCATGACCTTTTCCAAACCGTAACCCAAATCCCAGTTCTCTAAAAATACAAAATTTCCATCTGTTTGTCAGGAACCTTTTACCACAACTTCAGCCTGTTTACCATCTGTTTACTATTTTTCCCACATTTTCTACCAAAACTTGTCTGTTTCCTTCATTTACTAGAGTTGCCGGATTCCGATCCGACTTGCCGGAGTAGTACAGCTCCGACCATAGGTTAAAACCAAAATATGTAAAAAGAAAAAATACTTGTCTTACTGTCCTCTGTCACCCCATAAAATGTTGGGAAATTTTATGGAAATTTGATATCCTAAATCCCCTTTAAAATCAACATTTTAGGCAAAAATCACAAAATTTAAGGTTTTTTCTTGAATTTCTATATTTAAAAATACAAAAAAATAGATTTTCGAGCTCCATTCTGTTTTTAGGGTTATTTTAGGTGTCCATGCCAAATTTGGCTTAATTCCAAGTTCATTTGCTCTATATGTTAGTTTATCTTTAAATTCAGAAGCGAAAATCAAGTTAAATTTGATATTTTATGATATTTTCATCATTTTAAGGTTTTTATCATGTACATGAGCATATAGAATTATATTAGGGTTAATTTCAATGTCATTTGCATTTCACATTTTTCATTTTTGCAAAATTTATTTCAGAAAACCCTGGTTTCAAGGCCATAGTCTTGTTATCGGGGGTATTCTGGTCATTTTGACCTAAATTTCGAAATTTCAAATTCTAATTTCATAAATTTTCATTCATATCATCATACTGTATTTGATTTATTTCATTTGATTTTCAAAATTCCAAAATTTCTTTCAAAAAACCGTGATTTCAAAGTCATTAGGGGTATTTTGGTCATTTTGACCCCAATTTCGAATTTTCAAGTTTATTTTCGAAATTTATTCATTATTTATCATGTTTATATCAAAGGGGGTATGAATTTGGGTTTATATCTGAATAATACCCGATAATTTCTCATATTTTCGGATAAATTCAGAAAAACCTACATTTTTGTGCTAACCTTGTTTTCTAGTTTTGCAGGAACATTCAAGAAAAAGACTTAACTTTTATTTTTTTTATTTCAATTCAATGTAACCTCAAATGTAATAATTTGGAATAAGAGTTACTTTTCTGCTTAGAATAGGGTTGCATTGCATATAGTTTAATTTATGCAAATTTCAATATGTGATATATGATTCATGCACATTATTTCAAATTCACTATGGTTTACACGAATGGCACGTGCATAAGCTCTTAT
Source organism: Nuphar pumila (assembly GCF_984573655.1). NCBI lineage: Eukaryota > Viridiplantae > Streptophyta > Magnoliopsida > Nymphaeales > Nymphaeaceae > Nuphar > Nuphar pumila. The sequence goes on from NC_143257.1 coordinate 78,235,528, forward strand.
GGAGTTTATAAACTCGGTGGGATTCGTATTTATGGCCATAGTCAGAATACGAAGAAAACCAAGATTTATGATCTTCATATTAGCCACATTCAGCCTACACACTTAGGCTAACTTCAAAAATGCACTGCATTTTTCAAAACTTCAAAAGGATTTCTCAATTCCTCAATGAAATTCCCTTTTCAAATTCATATTCATTCATTCATATTATTCAAATTGCATTGTTTTCAAATTCATTTTCCAATTTCAATTTCAAAAAAATAAAGTTTTCTCAAGAATTTCCAAGTCTTTCTCAGAATCTGATTTTCTCAAAATCCTAAGTTTTCAAATGTCATTTCAAAGCATTTCCCAAGTTCAAATCAAGATTTTCCTATGTTTTCAAATTCTCAAATTTCAAAATCCCAAGTTTTCAGAAATCGATTTTCTCATATTTTCCAGTTTTCCTGAGAATTCATTTTCCATTTCAAAAGTCATTTTCCAATGAATTTCTTAGATTTTCTCAGAATTCTCAAATCCATTTTCTCATAAAAAGCAATTCCAAATTTCAAAATCGATTTTCTAAAGTTCAAATTTTCCTGAGAAATCACTTTCCAATGCAAATTTCTGATTTCCAATAAAATTCAATGATTTTTCCAGGAATTCCATTTTCAAGCATTTTCCAGTCCTTTTTTAAATGCATTTCAATTTTCCAAAGCAAACATCATATTTTCTCAAACTTGCATTTTTCAAAATTCCATAGCACAAGCCTGATTCTTTGTGCATTCTAGGAAAAATAGAGCATAATTTAGATATTTGAGTCAAGTTAAAGCACATAATTGATCCTTGGTTCAATTACCCCTGGTAAAGGCGTCAGGAACGGTTGAATCTCGTACCAACAGGCGGATCCCATTCCACGGAATTTTCCCGCAAATTTTCAAAACGGAGGTGAGTAATTTTCAAAACCATTCTCAAAACTTTGGTCGAGTTTGACTCGCAAAATTCGTTTCTCTCTCGCAAGGGAGGGGGAAAATTTTGCGATGATAATAGGTTTGGCGACCGTGATGGGACCTGTCTTCGCCTGATCAATTATGTGCTTTAACTTAGCCCAATTGTCAAAATTATGTTCTATGGAATGTCAGCTTTAATTCCTGATATCATGTGAACCTAGGAGCCTAGACTTGAACCCAGCTGACATGGATTGCATGTAGACTAGGCATGGTTTGGTAGGACCATATTGAGGAGAATTATGCATGCTCACTTAGACTTAGGTCTGAAATACAACACTCCTCAATCTAGGACTTGTATGAAAACAATGTTTGCTTCTTCAAAAAATTTCAAAATTCTATCTCTTTAGGACTTAGAGCCCTTTGTTTGCCTGCATGTGATCATATTTCAAAAACCACCCCACCTATGTCTACCCGGTCTTCACGTTGCTGGGCTCTCTTCCAGAACCATAGTTTGGGACAGAGCCTCACAACTGGGCCACTTATTTGGGCTAACGCCCTCCTGCCACGTACCAAGGGCCATAGTCCAACGTATATCGGCAGGCGCTCAAGGATGTTGGGAAAACACAAGCCTAGACCCGGAGATGAGTTTTATGCCACATACATCGAGCCTCGGCTCGAGTATATCGGCATAGCATGATTGAACACAGTTGATCTGAGCCTAGAGTCAGGATTAGGGTCCTAAAGCTCTTTCAAAATCAATGCATTTAGAGTTGGCTTCTTAGGGATTGTTGTATGTGCATAATTGTTTGTAATTGAATGTATGATATTCATTTTCGCCTTATTTTCTCATATTTTTCCCAATTTTTCCAAAATACCGAACAATTTTCCAAAATACCTCATTTTTCATCTTTTATGAAATATCTCCTTTTTCTCAAAAACCCTGGATGATTTTTCTAAATTATCCACCTTTTCCTTCAAAACTCCAGGAGATTTTCCATTCTTTTGTTCCTCTGGACTTCGAATTTCCAGCTTTCATTTTATCCTGCCTGCAATTTTCAAAATTCTTGTATTTTTCCAAAGTCTAATTCCAGTCTTCTTGTCTTTCAGTCCAATGGCATCTAGTCAGCTCGATTCTGTTTTTCCTAAGGGTTACATCTCCTACGAGGTGCAACAAAGTCTTCCTGAGCATCGATCTCTTAGCACCGGACCCTTCTTCCCCCAATGATACTATGTCTGGTTCAAAAACTTCTCTCGTATGTTTCCGGACCACTTGAGCGATTGCGGGTTGGAATTGGCATCTGCAGTGGGAAAGTTGACAGTCAATGGCAATCTGATTCATGCACTGGCAGAGCGGTGGAATCCGCGCACTTGCACGTTCTGGTTCCCGTGGGGCGAGATGACACTACTGATGGATGAATTTTCAGAGATTATGGGACTGCCTGAGCCAGCCGGTCAGCCTGGAGATCCGTTAGAGCAGCAGTTTCTGATCAATGTCAAGGGTCTGGACCCCAAAGATGCCGTAGCTCGCATGACAGGGGGCAAGTCTTGGCCACTGATTGAAGAAAATGGGAATGAGTACGTGAGCCTGATTGAGATCTACCGACAGTATGGAGAATTTGCAGAAGTCAGCTCGCTGTCCAGAACAGCTCGAGAGAGAATTCAGCATGCGATGGTTTTGTGCACTGTGGGACTTGCTTTCTTTCCAGACGGACAGAACTATGTGGATGTCAGAATAGTTCAGCTTCTGAGGAGATGGGGAAGTCGACAGACCAGCCGTCTTTCGATAGCCATGGCCGCGCTTGCGTTTCTATACAGAGGACTGACCCGCTTCACACTTGGAGAGTCCATCTTAGTCGAGGGATGTACTTATGCTCTTCAGTCTTGGTTCCTTCAGCATGTACCGACCAGAGCTAGTTCGTTCAGATACAATGGCAAGGAACTTCTTCCAGTTGCGCGGTACCGATTCATGATCGATTATCTGCAGGAAGAAGAAGTGGTGTGAGACTATTTTGATCGAGAATTATCGCCTCCCAGATACACCTATGCATATGGCAAGAGATTCAAGTTGCTTGGTCCATTCTTCTATGTTTACTATCATTCAGAGTGGTGTGTTCGACAGTTTTCTCAGAGACAGAAGCACATAGAGATGCGGCTGCTATCAGGAGTCGTGCCAGAGTTCGACCTTACATCAGCACAGTGGTCCGGAGCATACCATTCTGCCAGATATGGCTGGGACTCTTTTGTTACTCTTCCGCTTTTTCCCGGTCCTCGTGTCTCTACTAGTTATAAAGAGTGGTGGCAAAGTGTCTGTCCGCCCCCTCTTTCCCAAGTTTATTATTGATGCAATCATGTTTTCTTTCAATAAATAAAAATCTTGCAAATTCTTCAATTCTTGGTTTGACGACCTCGCCTAGGTAACAAGGCATGATTTCAGTTGTTTATTTTCTTTGCAAAGGAATGACAACACAATTGTCGTAATCCCAGCGACGACTCAATCCCTAGTAATGGGATATTTTTTCAATTGTCTACCAAAATTCTCAGCAAATATCTTTCTTCCAGTCAAAATCTCTTTCGAAAGCTTAACCCTCAATCTTGCCCTGCAGAGAGCATTCGTGACATTCAATGGTTCAGACAAGGTCAGAGAAGAAAACTGCACCAGTTGAAGGCATCGCATATTCAACAGCTTCGGACGAAGAGATGGATTCCCCGCGCTCGGGAAAAAATCAAGGGCAGCAGGTTGAGGATGACATTGATCCTCAGATGTATGCCATGTTCAAGAAGATGATGACCAAGATGTTGGCAGAGCAAGCTGAAGCCAGTACAGAGAAAACACAGGTAAAGCAAAAGACAAAAGGTCGGACAGTCAAGAAAGCCGCGAAGATATCTAAAAAGCCTACCCAGAATATTGATACAACTGATAAAGAGGGACCAATAGAGGATTCAGATGAAGAGTTTGAGACTCATCAGGCATTTCGCAAATCTACTCAGAGGCAGGGGTCAGCCCACAAATTCAAAGAGCAGTCCGCCAATGACTCTGACCAGCCGCAGTTCAAAGATGTGGTTAGAATGCTTCGAGACCTGCAGGCCCGCGACAAGGGCAAGAAAGTCTTCACCAGCGAAGACTTCTATGATGGTTTGGATGGGGACGACAATCTCGAGAATCTCCCCAGAAAGTTTATCAAATTCGATGGTTCTGGCGATCCTAAAGCTCATCTCGCCATGTTCTTCGCTGAATGCTCCAGATTCAAGCGAGACAACCGCACACTTTTCCTATGTTTCCCTCTCAGTCTGGAGGGAACCACATCTAAATGGTACTCGGAGCATGTAAATCCAATTGAATTGAAAGAATTTGACAAAGTGGTAAACATGTTCATCGAGTGATTCCTTTTCAATGTCGAGGCGCTTCCCACCCTCAGTCACCTATGTGGCCTCAAACAGAGAGAAAATGAGAAGGCCAGAGATTTCATTCACCGTTGGAGGTCAGTTTGCAACAAGATGAGGGACCCCATATCAAAGGGACATGCTCTGTCTCTAATTCTGAGTAACTTCTCACAGCCTCTAAGAGGTCTCATCTCTACTGCACCATCAAGAACATTCATTGAACTAACAGAGCGAGCCGAATGGCTTGAGTTGAGCATGGAGAATGGTTTCTACAAAGGCTTCACTTTCACCAAGAATAATGGCCAAAATGAGTAAAAGAAGAAGACTCATTTCACTCATTCTGTCAGGAATAATAATTGGAACCACCGTAAGGGGCAGAACAAAGATTTCTGTTATGGGGCAGGAAGTTCCAACAAGAACGATCAGAAAGGCAAGTCAGTGCTTCAATACAATAAGCCACTTCAATTAGAACAGGGATCGAAGCCTCGAGAAAAAGCAAAGCATGAAGGGTGGAGTTATGACAGGAAATTCACTCCACTAGACCAATCCCTCGAGACTGTGCTTGAGTATATGTTGACCAAGGAGATGGTCAAACTGCCTAGGTTGGCTGATCCCCTTGTTCCCATGGGGAAATTCAAAGATCAATTTTGTAAATTTCACAGAACAGTGGGGCACAATACTGAGAACTGCTTCGTTCTCAAGAATATTGTTCAGGATCTCATCGACAAGAATCTTCTTGTAGAGGGTGCCGAAGATGAAAATATGGATATTCTAAAGAAACCCTTTCCCCATCATTCTACGGCGGTTGTCTTTGAACAGTCTTTTCAGCCGCAGGAGCATATTAGGTCATGCTCTAAAAGGGATATGCAAATCCAACATCAGGTCCTTGTACTACAGCAAGCTCAGTCCAAAGCTCAGAAAATGGAACTCATTGCAGCTTTTGGTAAAATGAAAGTATCTGATAAACCCGCTGGGGTATCTCCTGAGGTGGCTAAAAGAATGCCATGGCTCCCCAAGCACTTTATTAAGCCCGCCCCGGAGAAAAGTGAGACATCCACACCAAAGTCGATAACTGCATTATCCAATGTCTTAATTTTGGACTTAGCTCAAGCTTCCACCAAACACCAACAGGTATTGAATGATCTGTTGCGGAAAATCAAAGTGAAGCCGAGCATAACTCCTGAAGACATGGCCCAGATAGTCAATCAGACCATGACAAATGCTCCGATTACTTTCTCAGATGAAGATCTTTCCAAGCCGCATGTGTTTCACAACAACGCTTTGTATGTTGTGATTCGAGCCAGAGAAATGACTGTTCCTCATGTGCTGATAGATGGAGGCAGCAGCCTCAATATATGCCCAGAAATGACAACCAAAGCTTTGGGCATCCAAGATTTGGAATATATCCCGGACCCGATCACTATCTACGGGTTTGATAATCATGGTCAGACAGCGAAAGGAAAAATTTTCTTGGAGATTTTCATTTACTATTCAGTCCACTCTGTCCTTTTTCATGTGGTCAATGTGCCACCCACCTATAATCTGCTTCTCAAGAGACCGTGGATTCACAATACGAACGTTGTGCCGTCTACTCTGCATTAGTGTGTCAAATGGTCAAAAGGTGGAATGATCACAACAGTCTTGGGCGAAGATCCAGAACAGAGGCTTGCACAACCCATGGTTCCTAGGCCCACTTTCACTATTGATATCCCTAGCATTAGAGGCATTGATGAAGCCAGTTTCGAAGAAAACTCAAGAATACTGCAGACGGCTGAACAACCAGCACATACAGTAGCCATGACTCGATGGAGAGGCCCACAGTTTTTCAAGATTGGAGGATGAATTGACTATAGCACATTCAAAGATCATCCATTGTTCTCCCAATTTATGAAGGCCAAAAAGGGATTTGATCTGTTAGTAAAGCATGGCTATCAGCCTTTTCAAGGCCTGGGAAAAAATGGAGATGGTCGTCTCGAGCCAGTAATTCCTCCGCACTATCCTCAGAGAGTCGGATTGGGCTTTAAGGGCAGAAGATCTCAGAAGGGCACTATCTTTGTCAAAGGGACGCACTAAGGGCATCTACTTGTCTTTCATTTCTATTCTTTTATTTTCACATTTAGGATGATATCCCGTTTCATTTCAATCATTGTCCTCAATTCAATCTTTCAATAAAGTTGTAAATTTCCTTTGTCTATCTGGATGCCATTTGTCTCTTTACTTCTCATTATCAAATCTTTACAAAATTGCCATTATTTTGCTCTTTTATTTTTCCAATTATTTTCTCAATAAAAGCAATTTGTTTTATGATGGGCGATTTCCCTGAATCGATTTATTCTTCAATTTTTAGAATGTCTTCCCGATCCATCAAGAAGCTCGTTCTTAAGCCAGAGGCCTTTTTGAAGCCAATAGTGATTCATCATGTTAAAATAAGAGCAGAATGTAGTCAGATTACAAAGCAGTCAAAAGAACCTGCAGAATTTGATTCAGCTCTTCAAGAATTACCAGAATTTGCAGCAATTCAACAAGATGAGTCATCATCCTTAGTTCAGGATCCGACTGAGGATATCAATATTGGATCAGAAGACCATCCTAAAATTCTCAAGATTGGCAGCAGTTTGAGCCCGGAAGAGAAAGAAAGGCTCACCCATTTTCTCAAGCAACATGAAGAAGTGTTCGCGTGGACGTATGAGGACATGCCAGGTCTAGATACCAAATTGGTTGAGTATTGTCTCATCCTAAAACCAGATGTCAAGCCGGTTAAGCAGAAACTGAGAAAGATGGATCCTCGAGTGGAACAACAAGTTAAGAAAGGTCTGGAAGACCTACTCAAAGCAGGGTTCATTCGAACCATTGACTATCCAGATTGGTTAGCAAATATTGTCGCTGTTCTCAAGAAAAATGGTAAAGTTCGAATTTGCATCGACTTCAGAGATCTCAATAAAGCGACTCCTAAGGATGATTATCCACTTCCCAATATTGATCTTTTGATTGATAGCATAGCAGGTCACGCTATGTTCTCTTTTATGGATGGATATTCCGGATATAATCAGATCAAGTTGGCTGCTCGTGATCAGTCCAAGACGTCTTTCACTACTCCTTGGGGCACTTTTTGTTATACAGTCATGCCATTTGGGCTTAAGAATGTTGGAGCCACTTATCAGCGTGCTATGGCCGTCATTTTCCATGATCAGATGCATAAAATCATGGATGCCTATGTCGATGATATTCTGGTAAAGTCCAAAGAAGAGGAAGATCACATCGAAGCTCTTAATCAAGTTTTCAATCGGCTCATTCTTTACAAGCTAAGACTCAATCCACAAAAATGTGTTTTTGGAGTCGAATTTGGCAAATTGTTAGGCTTTCTAGTCAGTAAAAAGGGGATAGAAGTTGATCCCGCTAAGGCCAAAGCTATCATTGACATGTCTCCCCCGACTAATCTGAAAGAATTGCGTAGCCTTCAGGGACGTATGCAATCAATTCGGTGATTCATATCCAATTTGGCCATGAGATGTGAGCCTTTCAATCATTTGCTCAGAAAAGGAGTGAAATTCGAATGGAGACCAGAGTGTCAGCAATCATTCGAACGCATCAAGAAATATTTGCTCAATCCTTCTGTGTTAAAGCCGTCAGAATTGGGGAAACCCCTACTGCTATACATTTTAGTTAATCAAGTGGCTTGTGGCGGATTCTTGGCGCAATACGAAGAAGGCAGTTTGATAGAGCATGCCATTTACTATGTGAGCAAAACCTTCATTGATTATGAGAAGAAATACTCTCAGATAGAGAAGACATGTCTAGCTCTGGTTTGGATGTGTCAGAAATTGAGACACTATCTGTTGGCATCTAAAGTCAAGATCCTATCCAAATTAAATCCTCTCAAGTACATTCTAGAGCAACCCTTCCATAGTGGACAGATTGCCAAATGGCAGGTTCTATTGATGCAATACGATTTGGAATATGTCTCTTAGCAGTCTATCAAGGGCCAAGCAATTGCAGATCAATTAGCAGATTTTTCTCTAGCAGAGGATGTTAAAGTCGAGGATGATTTTCCCGATGAGCGGATCTGCAATATTCAACAATCCCCAATTTGGAATTTATTCTTTGACGGTTCCAAGAATATGGCAGGCATAGGAATTGGGATTCTGTTAATCACACCTGAGAAGGAAATGGTCCTCTTTTCTCTCAAATTAGATTTTCAGTGCACTCATAATATGGCCGAGTATGAAGCTTTGATACAAGGTTTGAAAATTCTACAAGACTTCAATGTTAAAATAGTGCATGCTTATGGCGACTCTTTGCTCGTTGTCAATCAAGTCTTAGCTGAATGGCAAGTGAGGGATCAGAAGTTACTTCCTTATCAGAAGATCGTCTCAGCTCTTGTCAGAAATTTCGAAGAATTCCAACTTTTTCATGTCAAGAGAGACTTCAATCAAATTGCAGACAGTTTAGCCAATCTGGGATCCATCATGTCCTTCAAGAGCAGAGAATCTTGTCGCTCCTTTGAAATTGGCAGACTTGATCAACCTGCTTTCGTCCCAGTAGAGCAGATAAACCAGGCTGAGCAAAAAAAGAAGCCTTGGTATTATGACATCAAGAATTTCATTGAAACTGGCGAATTTTCTTCAAAGCTCTCAAAGAAAGAGCAGCGAGCAATTCAGCGCATGTCTGCTCGATTATTTATTCTTGCCAACATCCTTTATCGTCGTGGATTCAGTTCTGAATATTCTAGATGTTTGGATGAAGAAGAAGCCAAAGAAGTTGTGCAAGAAGCACATGAAGGCATTTGTGGTGGTCACGTTGGCTACCAAACTCTTGTCAAACAAATCATCCGAGCAGGATATTACTGGAGAACTATGCAACAAGATTGCTATCATTTTGTGAAGAAGTGTGTTCAATGTCAAATGCATGCACCTTCTATTTATGCACCAACGACATACTTGCAATCCGTCGTCTCACCATGGCCATTTTCCATGTGGGTTTTTGATGTCGTAGGCCCCATTACTCCTTCTGCTTCTAATGGCTACAAATATTTTCTTGCCGCAACAGAATATTTTACTAAATCGGTAGAAGCAGTCTCTCTACGCACAGTAGAAGGTCGACATGTGGTCTCATTCATCCACAAGAATATCCTATGTCGTTTTGGCATACCACATGATATTGTGTCAGATAATGGCAGTCATTTCAAGAATGAGAGAATGAGGACTTTCTGTTTGAAGTTCAAAATCCAACATCATTTCTCCGCTCCTTATTATCCTCAAGGAAATGGCCAAGCAGAGGCCACCAATAAGATTTTGATTCGAATCCTGGAGCGAACTTTGGAAACAGGTCGTGACTGGCATGAGAAGATTCATGATGCATTGTGGGCATATCGAACCACCATTCGAACTCCAACTAATTCTACTTCGTCAGAACTTGTCTACGGAACCGAAGTAGTATTGCCTCTACATGTTCAGAAACCTGCTCTGAAATTTGCATCACTTCTCGAATTACCTCTTGATCAGTATCAGCAACAGCGGCTAGTACAACTTGATTTGCTAGATGAAAGAAGACTTAGAGCAGCAGAGCACGCTCAATCATATCGTCAGAGGATAGCCAGACAATATGCAAAATCCGTCATTGAAAGAAAATTTTGAGTCAATGATCTAGTGCTCAGATCAACGGTTTATCTCAAGCATCGCCCGGGTGGAAAATGGTCGCCGAATTGGGAAGGGCCCTATGTTGTCGATGAAGCATTACGTCGCAATTCATATCTGCTTATCAATGCCGATGGTGTGGAATTATCAGACCCCCATCAATGCTCAACATTTGAAAAATTTCTATACTTAAATCCTCTATTCCATCCTTTGTAATTCCTCAATATGCTTTCTTCAACAATGGTCAAATTCTTCTTTCCCAGTTACACTGGGGCATTATTTTGAAAATTGTTTTCAAAACATCTTGTATGCAAGCAGGATCAAACAAATCTCTCATTTTGCAGGCATGTGCATCCATTTACATCATTTTGCATTCATTTGCATTTGCATGCATTCATTCGCATACATATGCATCATATTCATTTCCCCTTCAGGTTAAGGGATAAACCTAAACTTCCCCTTCAGGTTAAGGGATAAACCTGAGTTTCCCCTTCAGGTTAAGGGATAAACCTGAACTTTCCCTTCAGGTTAAGGGATAAACCTGAACTGCCCATTCAGGATAAGGGATAAATTCTGAGACCCCGACAATCATTCTCGTTACAATTCCCAAATATTTTAATAGCATAGGTCTCTTTCAAAAATTCAAATTTCAATTTAAAAACAAGGTATGTTTTCAAAATCCAGTGCTCGAACTGGTACATTTTCAAAATCCAGTGCTCGAACTGGTGTGTTTTTAAAAATCTAGTGCTCGAACTGGTACATTTTCAAAATCCAATGTCTATGTTGACATATTTTCAAAACCCGGTATTCATGCTGGTGTTCTTTCAAAGTTGAGCACTCGTGGTTAGTGTCTCCCTGATTGGTCGTATCACTCAACCTCTCGGGTTCAGTCTTTGTGTTGATCATTCATCAAAGTTCAAATTCCAATTATCAGTTTCGGCCCTTGGGTAATCCAATTTTCAACTTCGGCCTTCGGGCCATCCAATTACCAATTTCGGCCCTCCGGCCACCCAATTTCCAAGATTCCAATTTCGACCTTCATGTCAATCAATTTCCAAATTTCCAATTTTGATCTTCGGGTCAATCAATTTTCAATTTCCAAATTCCAAATTCCAAATTTCCAATTTCAAATATCAAATTTCAAAATTTCAAATTTTCCAAATTCCAATTTCGACCTTTTGGTCACTCAATACCAATTTCAATCATTTTCTCTTGCGAGAGACCCTTTTTATAGGGAGAGTTCAAGGGAGCTCGTTCTTTTCGCATGCTATCCTCTGTTCACCTAGCCCCTTTTCAGGGAGAGTTTGAAGGGACTCGTGTCTATGTGAACCGTTTGCAAAACAAAATTCCAATTTCATACAAGGAACCCTTAGTTCAGGGAGAGCTTCGACGGAAGTTCGCTTTCCTTGTGACCAAAATTTCAAACTAGGCCATTTCATCATGAAGGACCCTCTTTTTAGGGAGAGTGTGATGGACTCGTTCCTTCATGACCAATTCACCGACCTCACCATTACCGGCCTCCTTTCCATAAGAGAAGCCTAATGTTAGGAAGTTTTGACAAAAGCTTAATTTCTCTTCGAAAGTTCATTTTGCAAACACCTCCTCTTCAGGGAAGAGAGGAGTAATTCCTATTTCCAATTTTTGAATCTTCTCCTTTGGGGAAAGGAGAAGAAAATTTCTGTCATGGATGCGTTGCGTTGTGCTTCAAATACTCGCTTCCACAAAGGATTTCAAGAAAATTTTGCCAATTTGTCATTAAATATTTGTTGATTTCAAAAATCTTTATCGCACAAAAACATTACCTCAGAATACCTTCAGTATTACTTCCGAAAGGACAAAGCTTTCGCGAAAAGGATTCAAAATTCAAATTCTTTCTATTGGCCAACCAAAAGGATGAAGAATAAATCCTCGATATGGCCAACAAAGGAAATTCAATGTTGTTGCAAAGCCATAAGTGATCAGTATTGATCGCAGTCAATGGCACATTTTTAAAGATCATTCTTGGAAAATAAAGCAGTCGAAATATCTTAAGTGATACAGAAAAATCCATTCAATCCCTATATCTCCTCAATCACCTAAAGTTGCAATTAAATATCTGCAAAATGGATCTCTCAACTGTCGTCAAGATGAAGGCGAATTAGGCGAGTAGACCCCCGGGGCCAAAGAAGATTTGGATCATCTCCAAGATGAAGGAGTTTGTGACGGATCCTTCCAGGGAAAGTTCAGAGCACCGTCAAGATGAAGGCGACTATGATGAACCTCCCGACAAACCCTAAAAGATATTTAATTTCTGCTATCATCAAGAGATTTCCAACCAAAGAGCCAATAACCGTCAATATAATCCCTGAGAGAAAAGAAGTATTGGAGCATCTCTGAGATGAAGGAGTTTGTGACGTACCCTTCCAAAAAAAAAGAGAGAGAAAAGTCAGGACATCTCCAAAATGAAGGATGATGTAATCCCCAAAAACCCAAGAGAGCTCTAATTCTGCCAAAAAAAAAAAGAGTAGGCAGAAAGATCGTCATGAGAAAAGAATCCTAGGATATCAGACTGCCAAATTTGCCAAAGAATCTTCTTTAAATTTGTGAAATTCTACTATCAATATTCTTTCACCAATTGCTTTCACAATATCAAGAATACTCGCTTTTTTGTTCATATCAGGGAAATTGATAGCTTCCTTGAAAGAAAGACAATTGCAAACAATTTGAATTCGAATCTTGATTCTACAGAGTTAAGCCCAGTCGGAGGTAATACTTTAGGTAGAAAAGAGGGAATATTTTCAAAACAATGTGCATCATTTTTAATTATTTTGAATCAACAACAATTTTCAACATTTTGACAATATTTTCTAGTCATCCTGGCATGAAGCGAGAGCTTGAGGTTTCTCTTTGGCGCATCCTGACATCAGTTGTTATCCCTTTTAAGGACTTGATAACAGGAGTTTTCAAGGTTCCTTCCCTTTTGTTGGTATAATCTGAGCGCATGGGCTCTCAGATTCGCACACTTCCCTGTGTCCCCACTGTCCCACCATAGACAGTCCAATTTCGGCTTGAGGTTAAGCCACCAATCATTTTCTCGCAAAAGGTCACTAATTTCAAAAGTTATTTAGTCTCAGCAATGAGGCGCCCAAAATCAAACCCCTTTTCAAGCTTTAGGGACCCCAATTTCATCCTTTTGCAAAACCCCTATCGGATTCATTGTGCGGAAATCCGAAGGTTCCATCATGGTTTCTTCCTTCGAGGAATCCATTTCATTTTCCGCCCAATCAGGATAAGGGTACAAACCTGAGCCTCCTTTGATGAGGTATTTCATTTTCCGCCCAATCAGGATAAAGGTACAAACCTGAGCCTCCTTTGATGAGGTATTTCATTTTCCGCCCAATCAGGATAAGGGTACAAACCTGAGCCTCCTTTGATAAGGTATTTCATTTTCCGCCCAATCAGGATAAGGGTACAAACCTGAGCCTCCTTTGATGAGGTATTTCATTTTCCGTCCAATCAGGATAAGGGTATAAACCTGAGCCTCCTTTGATGAGGTATTTCATTTTCCGCCCAATCAGGATAAGGGTACAAACCTGAGCCTCCTTTGATGAGGTATTTCATTTTCCGCCCAATCAGGTTAAGGGTTAAACCTGAGCCTCATTCTGATGAGGTATTTCATTTCCCGGTCAGGTTAAGGGTACAAACCTGAGCCTCTTCTTGATGAGGTATTTCATTCCCTGGTCAGGTTAAGGGTCAAACCTGAGCTTCGTTTCTACACGAGGAATTTTCCGTCCCATCCAGGTTAAGGGCAAAACCTGAATCACACTTCTTTTGAGGTAAAATTTTTCTTCTTTATTCTCCATTTCATATCTACCATTTTCATCAGGGCTAATATTTTCATATCCAGTCAGATCCTTCTAACTGGGGCATTTTTATAGCCCAAATTTGGTGTGTTTTCTTTGCCACTAAGCTCGTCTTCAAGCCGGCTTAGTAGCAAAGAGGGGCATCTGTAAACACCCCAAATTTTCCACATCCATTCTCAAACAATCCTCCTCAGTCAGTGCCAACCCTGTCAGGTCAGTGTAGGAGTCAAACCCCGAGTTAGTTTCAGAAAATCACCATTTTACCCATTTTCATTAGGAAAATTACCATTTTACCCCTAGGTCATCCAGGACCCCAGTCAGTCGGAGTCAACCAAGCTCATTGGTCAGCTCAAGACAGTTAGAATATCAGTCATCTCAAGCTCATCTGAGCTCATAATGAATAAACCATTTTCATTTCTGACCATTCCTGCCAAAATGGGATCATTTTTTCAGAAATGAGCTCATTTCTCACTCAAATCCAAGCCAAGTGTCTCCGAGTCAGTCATTCATAGTCAGTCATATTCCTCAGAGTCTAACTTGAGCTCATCAGGAGTTCAAGCGCTCCAGTTTCAGTTCAAAACCATTTCTAAGTGTCCAGGAGCCCATTTTAGTCCATTTCAGCTCTTTTAGCTGAAATTGAGCCAAGTTTAGTCAGTTGAGCTAGTGTTTGAGCCTCGATTTTAGTTCACCTCAGTATTACTGACCTTTGTTTCAGCTCAAACCCAGTTCAGGTTCGTAATTCACTTCATTCCAATGATCATTCCATACCATTTCTCTAAAAATGGTAGCTTTTCTTGAAAATTCAGTTGGAAAGGTCAGTTGAGTTAGTGTCTGGTGAGTTCAGTTGAGTTCTAAAACTCTAAAACCCAGCTCAATCTAGCTCATATCAGTTCAATCCAGCTTGAACCCCAATTTTCAGTGTCACTCTGACCCAGTAGAGTCCCGAAAACCATTTCTTGAGCTATTTTGCAAATTTTATCAATTTTAATGCTTTTTAAACTGGTACATCTGCCAATCGGGGTCTAACATCTAAAATTCTCCATTCAGGGTCTGTATTTTGCATGTCATTTCTCATCATTTCATATCATTTCTTAGCATTTCATAACATTTCATCACATTTCATCACATTTCATTTCATTTTCGAAGTCCAGAACTCTAGTTTTATAAATTTCAATCCAGATTGAGTTTTAAAAGTTTTCAGAAATCAATTTCAAACCTCGGGTTTCCAAAATTGACATTTTCACCCCGGGAGTCTAAATTTGGAAATATTTTCTCAAGAAAAATAATTTGGATTTCTTTTAAAATCAAATTTTCAAATTTTACACTGGATTTGCTTTGCAATGAGCTATTGAACTTCAAAATCTGAGCTCGTTTAAAAAACTGCCAAAAATAGCTCGTTTCGTTTTAAAAATATTTTTTTCTTGAAAAAAACAATCTGGATTTATTTCAAACACAAATTTTTGAATTCTACACTGGATTTGCTTCGCAACGGGGTATTAAACTTCAAAATCTGAGCTCGTTTCAAAAACTGCCAAAAATAGCTCGTTTCGTTTTAAAAATATTTTTTTTCTTGAGAAAAACAATCTGGATTTATTTCAAACACAAATTTTTGAATTCTACATTGGATTTGCTTCGCAACGGGGTATTGAACTTCAAAATCCGAGTTCGTTTCAAAAACTGCCAAAAATAGCTCGTTTCGTCTGGAAATAAATTTGGAAGTATTTTCTCGAGAAAAACAATATGGATTTCTTCCAAAATTAAATTTTTAAATTCTACATTGGATTTGCTTCGCAATGAGGTATTGAACTTCAAAATTCGAGCTCGTTTCAAAAACTACGAAAAATAGCTCGTTTCGTCTGGAAACTTTCTGAAAAGACTATTTTACCCCTCTAATCGTCAAAATGAATTTCAAAATCAGAATTTGGACCTGCTCTGAGATGGCCCATTCATTTACATTTCTACTTTATTAAAAAAATGTTTCTTTTTATTTGTTTGTTTTGTTTTTATTGATTTTTATTTTTTTTATTTTATTTTATTTTAGAGAGGAGGTGGGACCCACAAGGTGGTCACCTAAGCCTCCAGCCCCTTTTCCTCTTCATTTCCTTTCTTTTCTTTCCCTTTCCTTCTTCCTTTCTTTCCTTTTTTTTTTTTTTCTTTTCCTTCTTTCTTTTCTTTCTTTCTTCTTCCTTTTTCTTTCTTTCTTTTCTCCTTTCTTTCCTCTCCCTCCACTCACGTATAACACTCTTCCAGCCCCCTCTTCTTCTTCTTTCCCTCTCCTTTCTTCCCCTTTCTTTCCTTTTCCTTCTTCCCCTCTTCTTTCCTTTTCCTTCCCTTCCTTCTTTCTCCTTTCTTCCCTACCTCCTTTCCATCTTTTTCAAAAAAAAACAAAATGGCTACAGCCATTCACGTATGGCTGTAGACAAAAAAATAAAGTCAGTTATTATTATTAGCAACTTAGGTTTTAATGAATTAAAACCTAAGTTACTAACAAAAAAAAAAAAGAAGACACGGTTGGCTGCCTCCCACCTCTTAACGCCTCTCTTTCTTTCTTCCAGCTCTCTCTCTCTTTTTCCCTCTTTCTCATCACCCTATCTTCTCCCATTAGCTGCAGCCATCTTCAACACATCAAGGGGCAGCTGCTTCTTCCTCACACAGCTCCAACATCACAGCAAAGGCCACCCTTTGCTTCAGCCAATCCAGTTTCCCTCTCTTTGGTTGCAGCCATAACCAGCTTCTTCCAAGTGGCTGACTAATCCCAGCCATCCCCTTCCACCAGTACAGTCACCTGCAGCCTCCAACAACGCCCAGCCATTACAACCTTCTACAGCATAACCTCCATCACAACCACCTTCACCTTGCTTCAGCCGACAGCTCCACCAAGTCAGCAGCAGGTCCATTGTTGCAGCCACCTACCAGTTTGCAGCCACTCCTTGACGGCGCTGCCATCTCTTCCACACCCAGCAGTGCAGCTCCAGATCATCTTCAGCCATTGCCACCTTGCAGCCACCAGCCTCGTCATCACCTTGAAGCCGAGCAGCAGCAAACCATCTCTAAGGTAGTTCCAGCCGGCTCCAACAACTGGCCTCCTTCAGCCACCTCTATCACAGTGGATTGGTTTCAGCCACCACTGCTATTACCTTAAGCCCAGCACCTTTGGTCATCTCCAGCCAGCAGATCCACTTTGAAGTAGCTTCCACCTCCAAGTGGCCAACACCCAAGCCATCTTCCCCGCCTCTTCCCAAATGATCCAAGGTAGGGCCTTTTTTTTTTCTTTTTGTGCATGAACCACCATATGTGAATCCAATGCTATGATATGAGGAGTTTAAAAATTCGGATGTTTTCAGTTTAGTAGGTTAATATTTACTTTCGTTTTGTGTGTTATTTATTCCAAAAGATAAAAAAAAAGAGGTATACATACTACATGTGCGGGCTAATTAAACGGTAAGATCCATCCGTTCAAGGGATTAGATCTTTCGTTTCGCAAGCCAACAAAAAAGAATATGTTGTATCCCCATTGATGTGCATTTTAATTTTATATTTCGTGATATTTTGTTTTAGAAATACATGTAGATTAATTCATTTTCTTTTATTCCCATTCATCTTATATAGGATTCATTGTTACTTAGTTTAAAATCTATAGAATTTTAGTTTTAGACAAAGTCCGACTGTTGTTTTATGTTTATTTTTTTATTGTTAAATCCAAAAAAAAATCATTTCAGTTGAGGTTATGCGTCAGTGATATTCTGTCAAAAACCCAGGTTTGTTTGGGTTTTGGAACCCACCTAAACCGATCAAACCCTACATCGGGTTTTCTGTCTTTTTGAACTTCCAGTTTGCGCTTTAGCAGAAAAGAACCTCCAGCACCACCCTTGTGGGAGATTTGGACTGTCTTACAAAAATCACAGTGGATTCATAATCAAATTTACTGATGATCTGGAAATTTTGAGGTTTTTCGAGTTAGTTTTGACCTCCGTAAAAAATCGGATTGCTCAGCTTTATGAGAAAATCTCGATTTTCCTTCATCAGGGTATAGACAGATTCTAATGCACCAAGTCCACCCAATCCATAGCCCTTCTGCAAAAACTTTCAACATGAAAGTTTTTCCTAACATATGTTTCTGTTATTTATCGAAATTTGGGGATTGTTGAAACTGTTTCAGTATTTTTCCCAAAATTTTTATTTCTGTCTGACAGATTTCAATATCCCGAAATTCCAGAGATTTAGGTCTCTGATAACAGCGTGACCTTTTCCAAACCGTAACCCAAATACCAGTTCTGTAAAAATACAAAATTTTTATCTGTTTGTCAAGAACCGTTTCCTATAATTTCAGCCTTTTTTCCATCTGTTTACTATTTTTCCCACATTTTCTACTGAAATCTGTCTATTTCCTTCATTTACTAGAGTTGCCGGATTCCGATCCGACTTGCCGGAGTGGCACAACTACGACCATAGGTTAAAACCAAAAAAAGTAAAAGGACAAAATCCTTGCCTTACTGTCCTCTGTCACCCCATAAAATTTTGGAAAATTTTATGGAAATTGGATATCCTAAATCTCCTTTAAAATCAACATTTTAGGCAAAATCACAAAATTTAGGGTTTTTACTTGAATTTCTATATTTAAAAATACAAAAAAAATAGATTTTCGAGCTCCATTCTGTTTTTAGGGTTATTTTAGGTGTCCATGCCAAATTTGGCTTAATTCCAAGTTCATTTGCTCCATGTGTTAGTTTATCTTTAAATTCAGAAGCGAAAATCAAGTTAAATTTGATATTTTATGATATTTTTGTCATTTTAAGGTTTTTATCATGTACATGAGCATATATAATTATATTAGGGTTAATTTCAATGTCATTTGCATTTCACATTTTTCATTTTTGCAAAATTTATTTCAGAAAACCCTGGTTTCAAGGTCATAGTCTTGTTATCGGGGGTATTTTGGTCATTTTGAAATAAAATTCGAAATTTCAAATTCTAATTTCATAAATTTTCATTCATATCATCATATTTCATCATATTTTATTTTATTTATTTCATTTGATTTTCAAAATTCCAAAATTTACAAAATTTCTTTCAAAAAACCCTGATTTCAAGGTCATCAGGGGTATTTTGGTCATTTTGACCCCAATTTCGAACTTTCAAGTTTATTTTCGAAATTTATTCATTATTTATCATGTTTATATCAAAGGGGGTATGAATTTGAGTTTATATCTGAATAATATCCGATAATTTCCCATATTTTCGGATAAATTCAGAAAAACCTACATTTTTGTGCTAACCTTGTTTTCTAGTTTTGCAGGAACATTCAAGAAAAATACTTAGCTTTTACTTTTTTTATTTCAATTCAATGTAACCTCAAATGTAATAATTTGGAATAAGAGTTACTTTTCTGCTTAGAATAGGGTTACATTGCATATAGTTTAATTTATGCAAATTTCAACATGTGATATATGATTCATGCACATTATTTCAAATTCACTATGGTTTACACAAATGGCACGTGCACAAGCTCTTATGGAGTTTATAAACTCGGTGGTATTCGTATTTATGGCCATAGTCAGAATACGAAGAAAACCAAGATTTATGATCTTCATATTAGCCACATTCAACCTACACACTTAGGCTAACTTCAAAAATGCACTGCATTTTTCAAAACTTCAAAAGGATTTCTCAATTCCTCAATGAAATTCCCTTTTCAAATTCATATTCATTCATTCATATTATTTAAATTGCATTGTTTTCAAATTCATTTTCCAATTTCAATTTAAAAAAAATTCAGTTTTCTCAAGAATTTCCAAGTCTTTCTCAGAATCTGATTTTCTCAAAATCCTAAGTTTTCAAATGACATTTCAAAGCATTTCCCAAGTTCAAATCAAGATTTTCCTATGTTTTCAAATTCTCAAATTTCAAAATCCCAAGTTTTCATAAATCGATTTTCTCATATTTTCCAGTTTTCCTGAGAATTCATTTTCCATTTCAAAAGTCATTTTCCAATGAATTTCTTAGATTTTCTCAGAATTCTCAAATCCATTTTCTCATAAAAAGCAATTCTAAATTTCAAAATCGATTTTCTAAAGTTCAAATTTTCCTGAGAAATCACTTTCCAATGCAAATTTCTAATTTCCAATAAAATTCAATGATTTTCCCAGGAATTCCATTTTCAAGCATTTTCCAGTCCTTTTTTAAATGCATTTCAATTTTCCAAAGCAAACATCATATTTTCTCAAACTTGCATTTTTCAAAATTCCATAGCACAATCCTGATTCTTTGTGTATTCTAGGAAAAATAGAGCATAATTTAGATATTTGAGTCAAGTTAAAGCACGTAATTGATCCTTGGTTCAATTACCCCTGGTAAAGGCGTCAGGAACGGTTGAATCTCGTACCGACAGGCGGATCCCATTCCACGGAATTTTCCCGCAAATTTTTAAAACAGAGGCGAGTAATTTTCAAAACCATTCTCAAAACTTTGGTCGAGTTTGACTCGCAAAATTTGTTTCTCTCTCGCAAGGGAGGGGAAAAATTTTGTGATGATAACACTCTTCAACCCATATAACTATTCATCGTCAATCTTCACAGCCCGAGCAATATTAGAGACATATCAATCTGGAAATCTCAATTGTCTCAACCATTGACATACATGTTTTATTTGATCAGGTCCGAGCATGTACTTTGCCTTTGGTTTCAGTACTTTGCCATTATACTCTTTGAGTTCCAATTCTGGTCTTTTACATATTAATTTTAAATCCATACGGGCCTTCGGATTATCCTTCATTTTTCCTTTAACATTCATTACTGTATTAAACACATTGTCAAACACATTTTTCTCCACATGCATTACATCCAAATTATGTTGTATCAATAGGGTCGGCCAATACGGTAGTTCCCAAAAAATAGATTTCTTCGTCCAATTGTGATCCTTCCCAAATCCACGGAAGGGTGTAGGACTGCGGGCATCTGTTAATACATCTAGAAAGTATCACAATCTTCTTAGAATCTCTATGTCAGACAATCTTGAGGATGGACCTTCCGTTTCAGTTGTGCCTGCTTTAAACACATTCTTTTATCGTCGGAATAGATGGTCGCTGGGTAGAAATCGACGATGGCACTCAAACCAGCAAGGCTTCCTTCCATGCCTCAATCTAAAAGCTTTGGAATCCTCCATGCAGTACAGACATGCCAACCTCCCATGTGTGCTCCAACCAGATAGCATACCATATGCAGGGAAGTCACTAATTGTCCATAGAACAGCGACCTTCATGTTGAAATTTTATTTTTTGGGGGCATCATACGTGGTAACACCGTCATCCCATAATACTTTTATTTCATCAATCAATGACCTTAAATATACATCAAGATTTTGGCCAGGTGAGGTCGGACCAGGGATCAACAGAGACAAGAAAAGATTTGGATGTTTCTTACACAAGCTTGGAGGAAGGTTGTATGGAGTTACAAATACTGACCAACATGAGTATGGAGTTGATCTACCTCCAAATGGATTAAGTCCATTTGTACATAGACTAAGTCTAACATTTCGCACTTCCATCGCAAAGTTATGATGAGTACGATCAAAGTGCTTCCAAGCTTCAGCGTCAACAGGATGCGTGATCTTGTTTTTATCATGTCGAACTTTATTTGCATGTCATCTCATGTGTTTAGCTATCCTTGAAGACAAATACATTCACTGCAATCTAGGAGTGATAGGAAAGTAGCAGAGCGACTTGTATGAAACTTCCTTTGATCTCGTGCTACCATTGTCTCTTGTCTTTGGCTTAAACCGAGGATGCCCACATGACGGGCATGATATGTTGTTTTTCTGCTCCTTGAAATACAACATGCAGTGATTTGTACAAGCATCAATCTTTTTGTAACCCATATCTAGAGCATTGATCATAACTTTCGCACGATAGAAATTTTGTGGAAATTTCTCATCTTTGGGCAACATACTCTTCACAATCATGCACAAACGGTCAAAACATGATTGACTCAAATTATACTCGGACTTTAAATTCATTAGTTGAAGAACTGCAGACAAGATAGTGTGACTCTCGCAACCGTTCCAAAGTGGCTCATCAGCATCTCTAAGTAAATCATAAAATCTACTAGCTGCATTGTTTGATGATTCTTCATCTACGGCAGTTCTTACATCACTAGAACTCATAGCAGAACCCAATTATGTTCCTGCAACATCAAATATCAAATCTGTATATGGATTATCATGCACCACATTCACCCGTGCATCAAAATCGTTTCTAAATTCTTCTCCATGAAACGTCCAGTTCTGATAATCACTCACAAAACCCTTCTTGTATAGGTGATGTCTAATGCCATGAGGTTCTACAAATCAATTATTCTTACAAATCTTGCAGGGACACCTAATCTGACCTGTGGGATCCACTATACTGACACTTGTCGTTGCAAATTCAATAAAACTGTCAACACCATTCATATATTCAAGCGATACCTCATTGTCAACTATCCTACGGTACATCCATTCACGGTTTGCAGCCATTTTATCCTATGATGTTACGAATAATAACCTAACGAATTAAAAGAGAAAAATCATAATGCTACGATGAAGAAAATATCAAATTTATCATACAATATATGATGTCATACAATAACAAGAATTTTGATGAATGCATTGATAACTTAATATTTTCATGTGCAAACCATTAATGACACGATATAATCATTTGAAGCATGCTTTCATTATACAATTTCACATGAAAGTCATAATCAAATTGAAAGTAACTATATGCGAGCATGGATACAATTACATCAAACATTGCAATACATCGTAATCATTCATATCAAACAAACACACTTCAATATTTCACTAACTACTACCATGCCTAGCATGGACTCCGTACTCCAAAAATAAGAACACTTCCATATTCATACATTAAAATCATGCTCAGCATGATCTCCGAACTCCAACAAAGCAACCCTAAATATCAACAACTAAGTGAGTGTGTAAACAATAAAGTGTTACATCTAATAAATTAAATAACATGTAATAAGCTTGCATCACTTACTCACCACGGGTATTTACCCGATTTGCATTGTTTTTGTCACTTACTTACCACAGGTGGCTGAGCACGAGCAGGTTCCATTGAAAAATCTGCACAAAAAAATGTTGTTTTAAAATGAAGTCACCACAAAAAAAAAGAAGTTGTTCCGGCAAGGGGTCGACTCCCCTGCTGTTTCGACAGGGGGTCGACCCCCTTACGGAACATAGGGGGTTAACCCCCTTACAACACATTGGGGGTTAACTGACCCTGTTTGGGCAGGGGGTCGACCCCCAACCTTTCCGCTAGTGAGTCGACCCCCTGCCGGAATAGCAGGGGGTCGCCTGCCTGCCTGAGCAGGCAAAGGGTCGACGCCCTTCCTGTTCCGACAGGGGGTTAACCCCCCTGCCTTTCCGACAGCGGGTTAACCCCCTGCCGGAACAACATGGGGTCAACTCCCTGCCGAAAAGGCAGGGGATTAACCCCCTGCAAAAACGCAGGGGGTCGACGGGGGGGCCGTCCTTTACCTGTCTCAGGGCGACGGGGCCTGCGGACGGTGGGACCGGCAAACGGCAGGAGTGGGATCGGCGAACGACGGGAGCGGCGAACGGTGGGAGCGGCGAATGGCGGTAGCAGCGAAAGAAGAAAAGGAAAAGCCGTCTGGGATTAGGGTTATTCGAAAATTAGCGACGGATTAATTCCGTCGCTAAGCCAACGTAAATCAAATTTACGAAACGAGCGACGGAACATAGTCTGTCGCCATGTCCGTCGCTACTTAGCGATAGAACAACTTTTGTCGCAAACACTGTCGCCAAATGGTGCGGCCGTATCGACAAAACAATATGTCGCAAAAGTTGTCGCTAAGTAACGACGGACTATATTCCATCGCTATTTTTGCAAGCTTCATTCATTATAGCGACGGATGTTTTTCGCTCGTTAATTCGTCGCTAACTAGCGACGGCAATATTTCGTCGCTAAGAACGTATTTTCTTGTAGTGTATCTAAGTCTTTATTCTATAAATGTTAGCTTCATTTCCATGCAAACCTTAGGAGCCTAGACTCTGTCCTAAGCTGACATCATTACATATAAGATCTAAGTATGGTTTGGTAGGACCATATTGAGGAGATTATTCCATGTTCACATTAGACTTAGATTTGAAATACAACTCTCCTCAATTCTAGGGATTGAGTGCAAACAATGTATGCAAGTGTATGCTTCTCTTGATTTAAATTTTATCTCTTTTAGGACTTTTATTAGAGCCATCTGATTTCTTGCATGTTGAGCGTATTTTGAAAATATCCCTACCTATATTGTCCCGGTCTTCACGCTGTTGGGCTGTCTCATTGAACCATAGTTCGGGAGAGAGCCTCACAACTGGACCACTTATTTGGGTTCGCGCCCCCCTTACCACGTACCTAAGGGCCATAGTCCGAGGTATATCGGTAGGTGCTCAAGGATGTTGGGAAGCCATTACATTAGAACCGGAGAAATATTCTTATGCACGTACTTCGAGCTTTGGCTTGAGTATATTGGCATACCTTGATTGAAATCAGATAATCTAAATCTTAGAGTTAGGATTAAGGTCCTACCAGCCATTTCAAATATTGCATTTAGAGTCAGCTTTAGGGAGTGCTGTTTGTGCGTCCTTGTTTGTACATCTGTGATTATGTGATATTTTATATTCCTTATATTTTCCAAAACCCTAAGCATATATTATTCAAAATTTCCTCTTTATTTTTAAGAACCCAAGGGCATTTGTCCTTTCCTTCTCCTAATTTATTCAAATCTTTTGATCCTACCTGCTATTTTTCAAAATTTTAAAATCCTTGTCATCTATTTTTCAAAATTCATTTTCCTCCTTCATGAGAAAAATGATATTACCTATGAGGATTTTTCAAAATCATAAAATCTCAAAAAATTTTGCAAAAGTCTTCATGATCACCAAAAGTTCAATATTTTGATCTAATCTTTTTCAAAATAAACTATCACGTTGATTTTCCTTTTCCAAATTGGGTTTTAAAACCATTGTCTTCAAAGTCATCCCTCGTGTTGGTTTTCTTTTTTTTGGTTTCAAACCACTATCTTTAAAATCAAACCTCGTGATGATCTCTCATGATGATTCCCCTATTTAAGAATCAGCTCTCGTGCTAATCATCCTTCTCATGGTTGATTTTTTCCCAAAAATGATTTCTCACTTGTCTTTCAAAAATGAACATTTTTTTCCTTCACATTGAAGATCCCATATGCAGGCAGGATCAGACAAACTCGTTTTCTCAAAACTTATAAATTTTTCAGTTAAATCTTATTATCTTTATCAGTTTCACTCATTTTATTCATATTTCTATCAAGTTTACATTAATTTTATCAAGTTATATCAAATTTTCCTCAAAATTTTATTAAATTTTATCAAATCTTTTACCCTTTCAGGATAAGGGATAAACCTGATGCCTCTTTTTCCATGAGGTATTTCTTTCATTCTTTTCCCGCTCAGGTTAAGGGATAAACCTGACCCTCGTTGTCTGAGGTGTTCCCATTCAGGATAAGGGATAATCCTAAGACCTCTTATAGGAGCAATAATGCTACCTATGAGAATTCTTTTGCAACACAAGTTTCATCAATCTTTATTGATTTTCTAAATTTATATAGATTTTTTTTCTTTAATTCTCCTCAAATTTTATTATTATTCCCATTTAGGATAAGGGATAATCCTGAGACCCCTCACAGAAGCAACAAGGCTATCTGTGAGCATTCTTTTTAAAAACAAAGTTTTCATAAATTTATTCAACTTTTCTCCACTTTTATAAATTTTATTCTTTTTCCCATAAAGGATAATCCTGAGATCACTCATAGGAGCAACAATGCTACTTGTGAGAATTCTTTTTCAATAATAAAATTTTCATCAATATTCTTCAAACTTTCTCTATTTTTATCAAATCTCTCATTAAATTCTATCTCCTTCTATCTTCTCAACATTTTATTCCTTCTTGTCCCCGTTCAGGATAAGGGGTTAATCCCGAAAATTGGACCGCATACAACTAAATCTGTTGGTCCATCTAAATCATAAATCATAATTCATAAATCTTGTCATATCCTTTCTAAATTTAAGTCTCAGATCATCTCTTCACAAAAATATTCTTTTCCCTTTCAGGTTAAGAGATAAACCTGAATCATTTTTTCCTATATTCTCATCATTTGTCTATTCTATTGCCCATTCAGGATAAGGGGATAATCCTAAAAGCAGACCACATACAATTAGTTAGGATGGTCTATTAAATTCTAAATCTTTGTAAAGAATCTTCATTATTCCAAATTTGATTTGCAAGTTGAATCCTTTGAAAAACTCAGTCCTCGTACGGGTTACCTCTCAAAATCTTCAAATCTAAAGATCAAGTTCATTCACAAAAATCAGTCCTCGTGCTGTTTGTCTCTCAGAAAGTCTCAATCCTAGATCAAATCATTAAATCAAAAGGTCATTAAATGAAAAGTCCCAGCTACTTCGCTGGTCGTTAAATGAAATGTCCCAATTGTCACTGGTTGTTAAATGAAAAGTCCCAGCTACTTTGTTGTTCGTTAAATGAAATGTCCCAGCTACTTCGTTGGTCGTTAAATAAAATGTTCCAGTCTTCACTGGTCGTTAAATGAAATGTCCCAGTTTCACTGGTCGTTAAATGAAAAGTCTCAGCTACTTCGCTGGTCCTTAAATGAAAAGTCCCATTTTTCACTGGTCATTAAATGAAATGTCCCAGCTACTTCGCTGGTCGTTAAATGAAATGTTCGAGTTTCACTGGTCGTTAAATGAAATGTCCCAGTTTTCACTGGTCATTAAATAAAAATTTCCAGCTACTTCGTTGGTCGTTAAATGAAAGGTCCCAGTTTCCACTGGTCATTAAATAAAAGGTTCCAGCTCCTTCGCTGGTCGTTAGATGAAAGGTCCCAGTTTCCCCTTGTCATTAAATGAAAGGTTCCAGCTCCTTCGCTGGTCGTTAAATGAAAGGTCTCAGTTTCCACTGGTCATTAAATGAAAGGTTCTAGCTCCTTCGCTGGTCGTTAAATGAAAGGTCCCAGTTTCCACTGTTCATTAAATGAAAGGTTCCAGCTCCTTCGTTGGTCGTTAAATACAAGGTCCCAATTTCCACTGGTCATTAAATGAAAGGTTCCAGCTACTTCGCTGGTCGTTAAATGAAAGGTCCCAGTTTCCACTAAACATTAAATAAAAGGTTCCAGCTCCTTCACTGGTCGTTAAATGAAAGGTCCCAGTTTCCACTGGTCATTAAATGCAAGGTTTCAGCTCCTTCGCTGGTCGTTAAATGAAAGGTTCCAACTCCTTCGCCGGTCGTTAAATGAAAGGTCCCAGTTTTCACTAGTCATTAAATGAAAGGTTTAAGCTCTTTCGCTGGTCATTACATAAAAGGTCTCAGTTTCCAGTGGTCATTAAATGAAAGGTTCCAGCTCCTTCGCTGGTTGTTAAATGAAAGGTCCCAGTTTCCATTGGTCATTAAATGAAAGGTTCCAGCTCCTTCGCTGGTCGTTAAATGAAAGGTTCCAGTTTCCACTAGTCATTAAATGAAAGGTTCCAGCTACTTTGCTGGTCGTTAAAATGAAAGGTCCCAGTTTCCACTGGTCATTAAATGAAAGGTTCCAGCTCTTTCGCTGGTCGTTAAATGAAAGGTCCCAGTTTCCACTGGTTATTAAATGAAAGGTTCCAGCTCCTTCGCTGGTTGTTAAATGAAAGGTCCCAGTTTCTACTGGTCATTAAATGAAAGGTTCCAGCTCCTTCGCTGGTCGTTAAATGAAAGGTCCCAGTTTCCACTGGTCATTAAATGAAAGGTTCCAGCTCCTTCGCTGGTCATTAAATGAAAGGTCCCAGTTTTCACTGGTCATTAAATGAAAGGTTCCAGCTCCTTCGCTGGTCGTTAAATGAAAGGTCCCAGTTTCCACTGGTCATTAAATGAAAGGTTCCAGCTCTTTCGCTGGTTGTTAAATGAAAAGTCCTAGTTTCCACTAGTTGTTAAATCAAAAATTCAATTCTTCACTCGTTTTTAAATAGAAAAGTCCCAGCTCCTTCGCTGGCCGTTAAATAAAACGTTCCAGCTCTACTGGTCGAAATTTCTAAAAATCATAGATTCAACTCAAGGTCTCATCAAAATCTATATTGAGTGATTATTTCACACAGAATTCGTGAAAACTTTGACAATTTGCTAAAAGCATTTGTTGATTCAAATAGTCTGACCACATAAAAGAACTACCTCAGATTACCTCTAATATTTCTTTCCAAAAAGGTGAAACTTTTTGCAAAAAAGAGGTAAAGTTCAAATCTTTTCCTATTGATCAACCAAAAGATGTAAGAAATGTCCTCGATATGGTCAGTGAAAGAAATATTCAATGACGTTGAAAAGCCATAAGCGAATTGATATTGATCATGGCTATAATGCGTGTTTAAAGATGATTTTCTGGCAATCAGACAGTGGAAATATCCTGAGCAATAAAAAGAATCCACTCAATCCATATCTTCTCAACCATTTAAGTAGCAATCAAATATCTGCAAAAAGCATCTCTCGATTGTCTTCAAGATGAAGACGAATATGCGAGCAGACCCCCGGGGCCAAAGAAAATTTGGATCATCTCCAAGATGAAGGAGTTTCTGAAGGATCCTTCTAGGGAAAGTTTAGATCACCGTCAAGATGAAGGCGAGTGTGATGAACCTACCGACAAACCCTAAAAGATATTTGATTTCTGCTATCATCTAAAAGACCTTTTGAGCCAATATCATCAATAGAATCTTTGAGAAAAAAAGAAGGATCAGAACATCTCCAAGATGAAGGAGTTTGTGACGTACCCTTCCCCCAAAAAGAGAGAAAAGTTAGGACATGTCCAAAATGAAGGATGATGTATAAAACCCAAGAAAGCTCAATATGATTAAAAAAGAGTGCAAAAAGATCATCATGGGAAAACACCCAGATATCAAACTGCCAAAATTGCCAAAAGTCATCTTTTCTCATGCAAAGTTCTTTTATCAATATCTTTTCACTACTTGCTTTTATGAAATTAAGAATATTTCTTCTCTTCTCATATCAAGGAAATGGATAGCTTCCTTGAAGAAAATCATCAACACTAAAATTTTGAATTTGACTCTTAAAACTTAGGAGTTAACCTTGTTGAAAGAAATACTCTAGGTAAAAGAGGGGATA
The DNA here is from genome assembly GCF_984573655.1 of Nuphar pumila. Taxonomy (NCBI): domain Eukaryota; kingdom Viridiplantae; phylum Streptophyta; class Magnoliopsida; order Nymphaeales; family Nymphaeaceae; genus Nuphar; species Nuphar pumila. Next base: position 78,264,503 of record NC_143257.1, read on the forward strand.
TCTTTTGCACATACGTGCACATTCTCAAGCATTTGAGTCAACTATAATTTTATCTTATTGGCAAAATTTTCTTGCTATTCCAAAAATGAAATAAATATTCAATATTCATTTTTTTGCAACCTAGAGTTGTTTATATCTTCCAGAAGAGTTGCCTTATCCAGTTGAAGTATCTCTTCATGTCCCATCACGGTTTCTTCATCCGAGGATTCCGTATGGTCGTTCCCACTCATGTTAAGGGTCAAAATCTATATTTTCTGTGAGAGGTCATCCATTTCAAAAGCTGCTTTTAGTCTCATCAATGAGACGCCCAAGAACATCCTTTTTCCTGGCTTTAGGGAACCTCATTTTCCTCCTTTCGCAAACCCCTTTCGGATTTGTTCGTCCAAACTTCGAAGGTCCCATCATGGTTTTTTCATTCGAGGATTCCATTTGGTTGTCCCCTTCAGGTTAAAGGTTAAGCCTGAACGCCGCTCTGCGAGGTATCCTCCTTTTTCAGGTTTGGGTTAAACCTGAGTCTCATTCTGACGAAATTCCTCGTTTTGACAAGATGTTTTTCTTCCAGTCCTATCATGGTTCTTCTCATCGAGGAATCCATGTTTTGTATATCCATCCAGGATATGATCCTACTTGAGCTTCATCTCACGAGGCATTTTCCAAAATGTCCCATCATGGTCCTCATATATTCCTTTCCTCATTCAATTCATCTCGATATATCTTCGTCCCATCCAGGTTAAGGGCTAAACCTAAATCATTTTAAAAGCTGATTTTGTCTCACCCATGAAAATTGATCAAAATTCTTATTTTTTATCATATCAGGATCTTCACCCAAAGTCCCATCATGATTTCCTCATCTTCTATTCACTCATATTATTTCCGAGGATTTTGACTCCCCCAAGCCATTCAAGATAAGGTTTTAAGCCTGAAAAGCCATGACTTTCAAATAAATTCTTCCACACCCAGTTCAGATCTGCTGACTGGGGCATTTTTTTCAAAATTTAAAGTGTTATCTTTGCTACTAAGCTCGGCTTTTTACCGGCTTAGTAGCAAAGAGGGGCATCTGTAAACACACCAAATTTTTCAAAATCTTTTAAATATTCCCTTTTTGCCCCTGATTTCATTTTCTAAGCAATTGAGTCGCTTTTAAATCTAAATTTCAGTTTGTTTCTCAAGTTTTACTAAAATTAAATTCATTTTATATATCTGACTCAATTTCGGATCCAGATCCATTGTCAAGATCCAAATTTGAGCCTCGTTGTCTAAATTTTAAATTAAAATTACAGAAAATAACAAAAATAGTTTTTAAATAGCTCGGACAGTCCATCTGGCATCCATTTGGATCCATCGCGTTGTATTTCTCGATTCGAGTTTCAAAACTCGAACATTTTCTCAAAACCTGGATCCAAACCTATTTTTTTTGAAGAAATTTCCCCAAAATAATCCTGATTTCTCAGAAATCTCCTCCTTTGCGAATATTTCTCAAATATTACAAAAATAAGTTTATAATCCCTTATTTTCCCTTAGATTTTAGAATTTTATATCAAAAATGCCAAAAATATAAAAAATGTTAGGGAAAACAACAAAAAAAAATTTAAAACAGAAAGAAAATTATAAAAATGGTTTAAAAAAAACCCTTTTCGAGGATAACTTTTGAAACAAGCCCTCTTCTTGAAAATTTGTAAATCTGAAGGACCCCCTTTACAAAATTTTTTTAGGGTTTTTTTTCTTTGTAAAGGAGTCGGATGAGGCAGCGCCTTCTCCCTCTCTCGCCCAAAACCCTCCAGAAGTTTCCTCTTTTTCCCTTTCTCGCCCAAACCCTCCAGAAGTTTCCTCTTCCTACGTCTCGCTTGAACCCTCCATCAGCCGCCTGATTGCCATACCTCTCTCTCCTCCATCCATCTGCAACTGAACCCTCCTTCTCTCCCTTTAAGAGAAGCCCGCAGAGGACTTCATCCGGACCGCGTTTCACCCCACCATTTTCCCTCTTTTCTTCTTCGCATCACGTTTTCACCCCCCGCATAGCCTCCTTTCCCTTCACAAAATCCGTCTTCACCATCCCATTCTCCTTCCCCTCTACTTCTTCATCTTTTTCTTATTACTTCCCTGATTTTTCTCATCCGACTGAAGAAAGTAGACCATTCTGCAGCACAAGGCTATAAGAACCCTGCACAGAGTCAAGCAAGCCTGGTGCTCTCCTTTTATCGGCTGAAGGAATCGGACACCGCCTCTTCATCTCCCGCACCCCTTTTTCACGAAGGCTGCCTACAACCTCAGGGTCCTAGCAAGAGCATACACCAAAGAAGACCCGTCTTCATCCTTCCATAGGAAGCATCACCCGATCAATTAGAACCCCCCCCCCCCACTTCTTTGGATTGTTTAAAGAAGGCCGATCCTCCCTATAATATCAACTTACGGTAAGAATCCATTGCGTTTTCTCTGTTTAAGTTCCTTTTTTTTTTACTTCGTTAATGCACCTCTGGCATCATCGACTTGCTCATGGCAATTTCGATTTGCATGCGTGCAACATCAATAGGATAATCTGATTCTGACCTTTTCTTTTTCTTATTTCAAAATTTCTTTAGTTTAGGCATGTTGAATATTAGTTTGTTTAATCTCGGCCTAGCCATTTCATCGACGGATTCTGTTCATTTTGCTTTGCTTGATTCTGGTTTTCTCATTGTTTTATTTCGCCCCATCCTCTTTCTTGTTTATTCGTTTGCTATGAAAACCATCTAGAATTAAATTGATCGAGGATCCCTGCGTTCGACTCCTGTGATGTTGGTTATAGTTTAGCGTTTTGTTGATTTAGCTATTTCTTTCATTTCGTTTTCTTGTTCTTTTCCTTTTTTTCTCTTTTTTTTAGTTTTTGCTTTAAAAAAAAAACCATGTTGCCCAAATCTTTTGTTTACATCCTCGCCTATGTGTTTAGAATAGGGGCATTTGTATTTTTTGAGGATCGAAGATCAATGGACACCTGAAATAATGATCCGAAGGTTGGTACCTCTTTTGCCTGAGATTTAGGCTCGTGATCTGTGTTGTCCCAGAAGCATGAAAAGTGGATCCCCAATTGTAAAATCTTGGATATGGGTGATCTCGTTCGGTCGAGTGGAGATATGCCAATTTGCTGAAAATATAATACAATCTGTCTATTCTTTTTTTTTTATGTCAACCTTCGTGTAAATATATCTGTAATTATTAACTATGGCATCAGATTATGTCTGTAATGGCCCCCTTTTTAGTTCTATGTATCATGTGATGCCATTCAATAAGGATTTTAAGTCTTTTCATGGCTTGAGAGAGGCTGCTTTGAATTTAATCCTTCCACATCCCTTGTACCACTTGATACACACATTGAAATTCTTGTTAGCAACATCCTACTTCAAAATAAAATTGAATCTGTCTCATAACAACATCTGGAGAGCTCCCTGTTTAATATTGCAATGCAAGGTTAGCTAAGAATAAAAGGGACAAGTCAATAGCCATGGTTCAGGGTGCAGAGGTTCTGATGCCTAATCCCACAGGTGAGTTTTGGGAGTCTGATCATTCATTCTTCAGGAACTGCAAAAAGTAAACTGACAACATTATGGTAAGTCGACATGATCCCACTGGAAAATCATGTGAGAGTCGGCTTACAGAAGATGAATCTGAAGACGAACATCAAGGTAATATGGTTAAAAAAACTATTTTAGTTTGAAAATTCTGTTTTAGTTTTGAATATAGGGATGTTAACCAAATATTTAGCAGGAAAAGGTGAAAGTCAATTTAATCTCATTCAAAATTCCAGCAGCCTTTCGTTTGTCTCTCTTAGTTAATGATAAGCTTGTAAATTCTATTTTTGAACCTGTTCTCAGCCCTTCTATTAATATTTGCAACTACGTGATGTCAGTTCATGTAAGTTTTTGTTCAGTTTACCTCATTCACGGCTTGATGTCATTTAGAACTGTACATTTGCTTTCACCCTGCATCATTAGCTATTAGTTGATCTTATAATACATCAATGATTCCATTACATCTCACGTTTTATCACTTTCAAATTATCTAGCATCTCTACATCCCAGCAGTAATGTGACCCTGAGATGAAATATACAGGAGCCTCTTCATATTTCAGGTATGTGGGTTCAAGTGATCCATTGGGGTAATCAGGGAGACATCAAAATGTAAATTCTCAGTATATTGGCCCAACTAATCTTCCGATTTAGCTTTGCCTAACTGTTACTAAGCTTGTTTTTCTGATTTAGCTGAATTCCATGTACAATATAACTGTGTAAGTTGGAAAATAGGCACTTACTCAGAGAATAATTGGACTCAAGCCAAGATCGGGGTTATCAGATCATCTTCGGGGAGCTATCAGCATGCGAATCCACTGCAGAGAACGGGCTGGCCACGTCGGAAAAAGTGAGTAAAAACAAATCAAAAATAGAATTCATGGCTCGATTATCAGACCCCTACCAAAACGTTGTGAACCTTCAAGCAGTCATCAAGGAAAAGGATTATGTGCATTTGAGGGATGCTGCAACTTCTGTTCCATCTGCTGGTTTTCATTACAGAGCCGCGAGTCCATTAACCAGGATGTTCCATCATCAATAACAGCAGTGTCCAGCTTCTCACTCTTCCACTTCCATCATTTAACTTTTTTAATTAGTTATGAAATAATGTATGATTCCATTTTATTACTGAGATCTCACTTGCCATTAATCGGTTATATAAGCATGGGTTCAAGTGCTTTACAGGAATCGAAATACAAAACAAAGAAATTAGTTTTTCATACGAATACTATACAGTCTCTTCTACATTTTCCTGCTGTACATTGGATTTATGTTATTTCATGTTGAGAATTAACAGCTTATGTCAGAGACACATCAGAGGCTTTTTGTTAGTAGTTCGTCTTGTTGTTCATTGATAATTGCCACCATTGAAGGTATGGGTTTTGATGTTAAATCTTTCATTCGTGTATAGAGAAATATGTCTTCACTATATTTTATGATACACCATTTTTAACCTTGTCAAAATAGACAATTTTCTCTCTACTAATTCTATCATAATTACCTTTCAGGACAAACTTTCAAGCGTTCACAATCCTCTGTGGATATTAAGATGCAGTCGTTTGTCGAAGCTTTCCATTACACCTGATATATGAGTGATGTTGTGCAAGTATACAATGGAGTCTAGCCCAGTCCATCGATCATGATGGTAGTATGTTAAGTTTTCTGTTTGGAAGAGGTAGCACTAGCATCTGGTCTTCATAACTACTGATCCAAGATCAAGCTGATGTATGAAGTCGCAATATTCTGGAATGGACTGAAGGAGATCGTCATTCTGAGCACCCAGCATTCACCATCTTCATTATCTGATTCACTTCCTTGCCCTCCTCTGTACATATAACAACTCATAGTATAGACATTATTCCCTTCAGCAGCCTGGCAGGTAAGCCACCATCTGTTTAAAATACTATAGTCGTGTAGTGTATTATACTAGCCATGTTCTATCCATGTGTATCGTACTGTGTGAAATTGAAAACCTTCCTTTATGATATATTTAAATGTATTAAGGACGATTGAATAGAGCTATGCTTGCTAAAATATGTTGATACATCATGTAAGGAAACCCAGGAAAGGCTCTGATTCATTTGTCTAAATTTCTTGAATTAAGGTAAAGTATATGTTCACAGATGTTGATCCATGTATTTTGTTGTGTATCCATCCCACTCACCACTAGCCTGGTCATTTGTTCTACACTCAGCTACACACCCCTGACTTTGTGGAAGCCGGTGGGTGCCATAAGAAAAGGCTTGTGCTCGATGATATAATGAAACACCTAGCTCTGAAAATTGGTAGATATAGTAGAGTTGGGTACCGGGTACCTAAGTAATCACTCTACCACCTGTACTATGTCCATCTGTAAACATGTTGTCGCACTTTGCTTAGTTTTAAACCTCCTGCATTCCCCTGTATATAGTGCATCACCACATATTTCCCACTGTACACTATTTCAATATTTTTTGTATGTCTTATAGCATCTCCATCTACAATGTCTTCACACCCCAACACTCTCACTGCAATCACTTGCAGCACACCTGCAACTATGCTTACATCTGATTACCCCCATTCCAATTATTTTCATACATATCACCTGCTTCGCCTTCTAACAATCACTACTGCAGTCTACCCCTATGGCACTACTATATGTAGTCTTCATTGACATTCAATATGCAATAATTATATTCTTATTCCGGCATGTATAGTTGTGTTTAGCATATGGACATTTCATTAGCATTAGATGTAACACCTTAGGCCAAAGTAGATACATTTGCAATTTTGCCTAAGATACTATATCTATCTTTCTCATGTAAAATGTATTCACCTTTCTATTAGTTTAGGATATCACATGTATGTTCTGATATTCATTTGATCCATCATCTCAAGGTATATTTTTTTTTGTTTTTTTGTCATTTGCGTTGCATCCCTTCTTAATAAAATGCATGTGCCCGAGCATTTCTTTAGTTACATCTTAGGATTCAATGTGAAGTCATTACTTTCTGTATACATCTTCATTTTGTGCTAACTCAAATCTTGCAGGAATATATAAGAAGTTTGAATTTCTCTCTTGGACTAAAAATTTCTGATATTTGCAAATCAAAGTTGTAATAAATTAGGTATAAATGAGAAATTTAGATTTTCAGTCTTAGATAGAATGAATAAGCATTGTTAATATCATAAATCGCTTATTCTCATGCTTTTCGCCTTTATTTTCTAAAATCTCACAAATGGTGAAACACGAATGACACGTATACCATTTTATAAAAGGTGATTAATCCTAAGTTGATGATTTACATCAATGTCCATAGTCAGGATGTAAACAAGACTTAGGATTTTCATCTTTTATGGAATAGCATCGGATCCACACTGGATCCCTCTTCAAAAATCATCATATTTTTAAATATTTTTCTTTTATCAGAGTTTAACTTAAAATTAACTCAATATATATATCAATGGCCATAGTCAGGGTATATCGAGAGTTAATTTCATTTTTAAACTCTATAAAAGCACCAAAATATGTTTTATTCTTCACCTGAATTTAAATATAGATTATTATATAATACATTCAATGACCATAGTCAAGGATGTATTACATCTTCAATTTTATTTTAATTCACTTAAAGAATGAAATAAGATTTTCAAATCCGATTTCAAAAATCTTTACATTCATTCATCAATCATCATAGAATTGCATCATATTTTCAAAATTCTTTTCAAAAATCCAAATGATCTCAAATATCTTTCCTCAATCACTATTTCAATTCATTCTTCTATCTTATTTCAAAGATTTAAATTTCGATTTCAAAGTCCAATTTGACTTTGAGATTTCAAATTCAATTTTATATTCAAAATTTCATTCCCAAATTCAATTTCAAAGTTCAAATTAACTTTGAAATTTCTGATTCATCTTCTAATTTCAAATTCAAAATCAAAGTTTATTTTCTTATCTTCAAATTCAAAATCAAATCGGCAGGTGCTCAAGGATGTTGGAAAACTTGAGCCTTGAACCGGAGAAATTAATTTTATGCCACGTACATCGAGCCTTGGCTTGAGTATATCGGCATAGCATGATTGGACACAGATGATCTGAAGCTTAGAGTTAGGATTAAGGTCCTACAGCTATTTCAAAACTTGTGCATCTAGAGTCAGCTTTTAGGGAATGTTGTATGTGCATACTTGTTTGTACAGGATGTGATTGAATGTGAGTTTCTTTTTTCCATAAGTTTTCTAAAATACTGGACGATTTTAAAAAATCTCCAATTTTTCCATCTGTTTCCATATACTATCTAAAAATCCTGTTTTATTCAAACCCTGGACGATTTTCCAAATTCTCCTCTATTTTCTTCAAAATTCCAGGTAATTTTCCATCCTTTCGTTCTTCTGGATCTTGAATTTCCAGCTTCATTTTTATCCTACCTGCATATTTTTCAAAATTCTTGTATTTTTCTAAGTCTTATTCCAATTCTCCATGTTTTTCAGTCTATTCTGATGGCATCCAGTCAACTCGATTCAGTCTTCTCTGAGGGTCACATCTTCTACGAGGTGAGACAAGGTCTTCCTGAACATCGAGTCCTCAGCACCGGATCCTTTTTTCTCCGGTGGTATTATTCATGGCTCAAGAACTTCTCTCGTATGTTTTCGGACCATTTGGACGAGTGTGGATTGGAACTGACATCCGCAGTGGGAAAGCAGACAGTTAACAGCAATTTGATCCACGCACTAGCAGAGGGGTGGAATCCGAGCACTAGTACCTTCTGGTTCCCATGGGGGGAAATGACTTTGTTGATGGACAAATTCTCAGAGATTATGGGATTACCTAAACCTGTTGGTCAGCCTGAAGATCCATTAGAGAAACAGTTTTTGATCAATGTCAAGGGTCTGGATCCCCGAGACGCTTTAGCTCGCATGACAGGATGCAAGTCTTGGCCATTGATCGAGGAGAATGGAAATGAATATGTGGACCTACTTGAAATCTACAGACAGTATGGGGCATTTATGGAAGTCAGTTCCTTTTCTCGAATGGCTCGAGAAAGAATCCAGCATGCGATGGTCTTATGTACTGTGGGATTAGCTCTCTTTCCAGATGGACGGAATTACATGGATATCAGGATAGTTCAACTTCTGCGAAGGTGGGGAAGTCGACAGGCCAGCCGCCTCTCCATAGCCATGGCTGCACTTGCTTTTCTATACCGAGGGTTGACACGTTTCACGCTCGGAGAATCAATTCTAGTTGAAGGGTGTACCTACGCATTGCAATCTTGGTTCCTCCGACATGTGCCAGCCCGAGCCAGCTCACTCAGATACAATGGTGAAAAGCTTCTTCCAGTTGCGCGATACCGGTTCTTGATCGATAACCTTCAAGTGGAGGAGGTCGTGTGGGACTACTTTGATCGTCAGGAGTCACCTCCCAGATATACTTATGCATACGGCAAGCGGTTCAGGCTACTTGGCCCATTCTTCTATGCATACTACCATCCAGAGCGGTGTGTCAGGCAGTTCTCTTAGAGACAGAAGCACATAGAAATTTGCCCACTATCAGGGATCTTGCCAGAGTTCGATCTCACATCAGATCAGTAGTCCGGAGCATACCATTCTGCTAGACATGGCTGGGATTCTTTTATTACTCTCACTATTTTTCCTGGTCCTCGAGTGTCCTCTGATTATCAGGAGTGGTGGAAAATTGTTTGTCCCCCTCCCCTTTGTCAAGTTTATTATTAATAAAATCATGCTTTTCCTTCAATAAAATTCCTTTAATTTTCATTCTATCTTGGTTTGACGACCTCGCCTAGGTAACAAGGCATATTTTTCAGTTGTTTATTTTTTGCAAAGGAATGACAACGCAATTGTTGTAATCCCGCAACGACTCAATCCCTAGTAATGGGATACTCTTTCAATTGTCTACAAAAATTCTTAGTAAATATTTTCCTCCAATCAAAATTTCTTTCAAAAGCCCAACTATCAATTCTGCCCTGCAGAGAGCGTTAGCAACCTCCAGAGAGCTTTCGTGACATTCAATGGTTCAGACAAGGTCCGGAAAGAAAACCGCACCAGTCGAAGGCATGGCACACTCAACAACTTCAGAAGAAAAGATGGGTTCCCCGCATTCTGGCAGAAATCAAGGGCAGCAGGTTGAGGACAACATTGATCTTCAAATGTATGCCATGTTCAAGAAAATGATGACTAAAATGATGGCAGAGCAAGATGAAGCCAGTGCGGAGCAGATCCAAGTTAAGCAAAAGGCAAAAGGCCGGGCAAGGAAGGAGGTCTCGAAGGCAGCCAAGAAGTACATTCAGTATGCTGATTCGACTGATGAAGAAGAATCAGCGAAAGATTCATATGAAGAGTTTGAGACTCATCAGACATTCCGCAAAACTACTCAAGGGCAGGGGTCAGCCCATAAATTCAAGGATCAGTCTATCAGTGACTCTGACCAGCCACAATTCAAAGATGTGGTCAGAATAGTTCGAGATCTGCAGGCCCACGACAAAGGAAAGAAGGCCTTCACCAGCGAAGACTTCTATAACGGTTTGGTGGGAGACAACAATCTAGGTAATCTCCCTAAGAAGTTCATCAAATTCGATGGTTTTGGTGATCCCAAGGCACAAGTCGCCATGTTCTTCGCTGAATGCTCCAGATTCAAGCGAGACAATCGGGCGCTCTTTCTTTGTTTCCCTCACAGTCTGGAGGGAACAACAACTAAATGGTACTCGGAGCATGTTAACCCAATTGAACTGAAAGAATTTGACAAGGTGGTAATGTAAGGTCCGCGAATATTTTTGAGGAGTTTACTGCGTACTTAGTGTTGATATGTGTGCTTTTGTATAATTACGAGGTCATATTGCATAATTAAGTAAATTTTGGTTGTGCCTTGTATTTCTGCTTTATACGCGTGACCCGAAAATCGTGTAAAAATCACTGTGTAAGTAAGAAGTGCCTAATTCTGGATGAATTAATCTTTGAGAAATTAAGGTCTAATTTATAATATGTTTTTATAGTTTGTCCCCGAATTCCAGACTTATACGACATAAAAACCTCGTCAGTGCATGTGAATTACGAGTGTTAGACCCGAAATCATAATACGCTTAATTCTCGCAAGAGAGAGGCAATTTTATCGAAAGGCCTTGACCATTTCGTATTAATTGAGGTTATTTAGAGAACTAAATGATTTATTTGAATTTAATTAATATTTTAGTGTATTAATTAAGCGTAGTTTTGAAATATAACAAGTGGCAATTTTTGGATTTGGAGCGGATCAACTAGATGAGGACCCAAATCCATTGGGCGTCCTCTCTAGTAGACATCCTTAGTCTTGGTTGACCAGATGGTCAAGGTTTGACCAGCTGGGTGGTACTTTTGTAACATTTTGCATGGCATTTGAAAAGTAAGCCACTATTGGCCATTGTTTTTTTCAAAAAGGCTCATAATGAAGCATTATGAGGGGCGCACCTTTCAAAGAGAGAGCATGGGGCTGGCACCCCATGGCATTTCTGCAACATTTTTGAAGGATTTCAAATGCTAGAAACCCATTGGCTGAGCCTTAGGGCAGCCCATGTAATTCTTTCAAGTTTTAATGGTTTTTCAAAGTGGCATCTTTGAAAGAATTTAGAATGATTTCAAAAGACCTACATGCATTGGGCGTAGACTCCTAGGAGGGGGGCGTGGAGCACCCCAGCCCTTCATCCTAGCTGGGTTAATCCCATCCGTCCAATGCCTTAACCCTAACTATTTAATGTTGTGAATAGAGAGAAAGAGGTATTCTATAGACGATTTTCTTGTGGAGCATCTCTCTCCTCCTCCCCTTTTCTTCTCCAACGTGAGTGAGTGTAGAGTGAACATTGCTGCAACTCCAACCATGTACACCATCTCGTTCTTCTCCATTGTTGCCTCAAAGCCTCGAAGGTGAGACTTTTCATCTCTTCCAAGTGTTGTGAAAATCGTGGGTTTCCTTTCTTCTACCCTTGTGGGTTTTGGATTTGAACAAACCTTTACATGTTCATACATGTTTCACGAGCTGCTATTACATGTCTTTACCTCAGAATTGTGGTTTGTTGAGCATGTATACAATGCATTTGTTTTGGTTATTGTGAAATGTGGTAGTGAGTTACCATTTGAAATCGTTTGGATTTTTCCTTATTAGAAAACGTTTTGGGTCTTTGCTTAAGAACATTTCGGTTTTGGTACCACGCTTGTCGTTCGGGTTGAGCAAGCTTGCATCCCTTTCTAGTGAGGTTTCCAACCTCTTTCTATTTACACGATTTTCTTGTCTTGATTAAATGAACTATACATTCTTTCTTTCCCACGCACGACATGAAACCAAACTCCATGTTGCGCATTCTATGAAATGCGTGGAGATGTTGTGGATTAGGTTATAAATGTGATACCATTTCATGAGTTTCCATTTTTCCTATTTGGTTGTGGATTTAGGACGAGTAAATGTACTCATGCTCTTGCAATTATCATAAGTCATTGCTTGCCTTTATTTCATACTTGCTAGTTGGATGAGCATGCCGTTGTGAAGTGTTTTCCTCCATTAAGATAGTGGCTGCAACGTTTGGATGTTGTTCATTATTTTTCTACGTTTTCTTTGGTTGCTGCACTCTTTTCCTTTGTTGATTAAAGCATGGCAGCCATGTTTTCCACACTATTGTCTAATGATATGGGTTTTCTACTCCTGATTGGTTGGCTAGGATGCCTTGGACCAGCCCCACGCCGTGCAGCCAACCCCCTTTGAACCAACATCGTTGGGTGGGGTTGCTGTTGGCCTAGGTTGGACGGGTCGAGCCATAATGGGGCGCGCCATCGGTTTTCCCCAGCTCCAAATTTTAGTTTCCAGTTTCATTGGCCATGGGCGCCTTAAACTTTCGGCCTTTCTTTTTATCATTTTGTTTCAGCTGGACTGGTCCAGACTGCTGGACATGTCTAGTAGTGGTTGACCCTAGACATGTTCCCCATGTCCGTGCGGTTTGCCTCTCTCTTAGAGGTCTGAACCGACCCATAGCCGAATACTTGATCGGCTGAAAGGGTGTAGCCTTGGCCTGGCCTGACATGGTCTGGACCGACCGGTCCAGACCTATCATAGACCTGCCCCGTGTTTGTCAATGGGATGTCTCCTACTCTACCTCCATTTTTCGTCATGACGCAACTTATGCCAGCACCCCTTCTCGGGTGGCTGGGCAATTCGGTGAGCCTAGCGTGGTCTGGACCGGTTATGGTCCAGATCTGTTAGAGGACCCTAACCGAACTAGGTTTCGGTTAAGGGCTTCACGTCCTTGAGCCCAGCATAGTGCTGGTGCCGCTTGGGGTTGCTGCAGCTTGGCTGCATCAATTTTTGGTCCTACAGCTGTGTAGGCCGTGTGCCAGCACCTCTTCCCTGGTGGCAGCTGAGCCACAGTTGGGTCTGGACATTGGTCCAGACCCTGCACCTATTTAGAACAGCCCGCATGTGGGTCTGGACCAGTCGGTCCAGACCTGGGCTTGTCCCTTTTGTGACTACAGCTGGTAAGCACACGTGTGTGGACTCTCTTCCCGAACCCGGCACACTGGGTCCTTCTTGTTTCGGCCTTGCCATCGGTCATTTAGGCACCTTGTGATAGCATGATACACAAGTACGTGGATTAATCACAACTTGTGTGATGTGTGTGAGTGGTCGTTATTCATTGCAAGTTTCTTGGATATAGGTAGGCATACGTAGTTATGTATATGTAATGAATGGTGAAAACCATTAATTGTTGTAGTATTGTTTCACCATCGTTGTGGGTGTGGTCGTCTTTGCATAGTGCGGGAAGTGCTCGCAAACGATGTCTTGTTTAATGCCTTGTTATAATAACGGGGTTGCAGAATTGAGAATGTAGGTCTTCTGTTGAATTAATTATTCAAGTATGGCACCACCCTTGTTATATATATATATTCAACACCCTGGCACTTCTTAACTCAATGATTTAAATGTATTTTGATGATGTCACATAACGTAGTTGTACACCCTTGAGCACGTAAGCTTTGCTCTAACGTATGCTATCGCTTGTTCGCCTGGGTAATATTCAAATGTACTATCATAGTGGCAATTACATGCATTTTTCCTAAGTACGTAGGGATTCTTGAGGCACTCTTATATATAGTCGCGGTCTCATGAGACTTATGCGACTGATAGAACTCCTTGGTGAGTCCTGTTGTGGGCAATGGCCCCACCTAGCGAAATGAGCTCACTTGTAGTTGCGATGCATGGTTTATGAACCTCGGCACAGCTTCTGAGTCACGCTTTACCGTGACAGATGCTTCTAACTGTCTCATCATAGCATGCAATGGTTGGCATTGTCGCTTGACTAGTTCTCGCATTTGTGACATGGTGCACATACGTGTCCATGTGTATCTGTATACAACTCACGAAAGTACATTAATAACTTTATGTTCTGTGATGCATACGTCCCCTTGTTGTCATGACTGTCAGTGGTGACTCTTTCTGGGCCAAACCTACCTGGCCCAAGGGATTCGGTCCCAGTAGTGTGCGGGATATGGGACAGTACAGTTTGATGTTCGTCTCCATCCTCTTCTTCAGTTGAACCCTTATGGGGGTGTTACATCCTCGTTGCGGGTGTTGCCACAGCTCGGCAGCACAGCCCAAACCGGGCATGCCTGTGTGCGCTTAGTGTATTTTACATCAGTGTGGTTGGTAAGGTTGCCGACATCTTTGGGAACGGTTCCAACACAGTTGTTGGATTTGCCTCCCTTTAGTCTCGTTTCCATAGAGAGCTCCGGACTGCAGCCTATAGGGCTGTAGTAGTGTCTGCGAGATAGGTTCCGATGAACCTGCTACCTAGGTCGGTACTGTTGTCTAGACCAGCGGACCACGTAGTAGTATTACCTTTATGGTATTTTGGAATCTTCGTTTCCCGAGTCGTGCTGTCGCAGCACTTTGGCTGCATTCTAGTTGGATAGTGCTACGGGTGTTCGGCAAGAGTTTGGCCTTGTTACAACCAGATTGGGTTGTTGCTGCTGCGGTTTCGGTGCAGCAAGTGTTCAGGCTTCGTCCTTGTAGTTTCGTAGCCCTTTGCATGAGATAGCTAGTTGTCTAGCCGTGCTTTCCATTTTGCATGACTAAGTTGCCACCTTACCCTTTCACAACAACTGTCTCTTTTGCCGCCTTGATAGCAATAATAAGTAGTTAAATATGTATTTTGTTACACATGCCATGTTATTCTAAATGCATCGGAGTTAGCCCTCTCCGTTATGTGTGGTTTGTCATATGTAAAGCATGTGAACGCTTGTGTACGATGTGATTCAGTGTAAACCGTATGAGACTAGATCATCCGAATGCTTTGGTTCGATGATTCGAACAATGTGTCTTCTCCTAGGTGTTCTTGACACTTGGCTATTGCACACCTTTCGAGGTACTTGTCCCTCGTTGTGTAGTTATGGGATTTACGAGATTTAAGTATTTGTACGACAATACTCTATGTATCCATGTCATAGACTTCTTTAGCAAGTCATTTTCGGGTTGTAGACCCACTTTGCGAGATGAGCTCGCTTACATTAAGAATACATGTTTTGTATGCTTGTGCACACCCCTCAATCTGCTCGAGAGTTGCCTTGCCATGGCCAAATGTTTCTAACTATCTCATCGCGAAGCACGTTGTTCTGCAATATTGCATTAGCTTGATGTGTACTTGTTGTAGTCAGCACATGCGCGACTACTTGCACCTGAGGTTTACTCGCGTAGTTCGTACTATTTCATTGAAGTATGATACTTGTTCACACTTGATTGTTCAGTACACACTCGTGTTGTTTTGCCTTGTTCATGGATATGCGAGTGCCATTGTAATGTTTTAGAGACAATGCTTTACGCAATAGAATATTGATGAAATACCATATGCATATAAATGTGTGTTTGCTTGTACACTTAATTGTCTCTCAGAAATGATATATGTAATGCCTTTGTGGTTATATTTGTGCAAAAGATAGAACTTGTGGTATTCTTACACTTTGCACTTGGCACATCCTGACACAGTTATTGAGTAGAACGTACCCTGAGGAGGTACATTGCTTGAGGCTTTGGTAAGCGCACCATGTGCCCTTACTTCATGAAATGAAAATATAACACCATAGGGTATGAATACTGATATGACTTGATATGGGCTCAGCTGGAGTCTTTGGGCAGTTGCCCTTGTTGTGTGGACTCTTGTGTGATATACCCTAAAACAGAAATGAATAATATGGTGTTATGACTGCTTTCACGAGCAGTGTGCTCTGTTGGCCGCGTGAGGCTGAGCACGTGGATGGGCAGGCCAAGTCCTCGTTTTATGTACCCCACGGGGACCACGAGGCAAATTCCTCATTGTGAGGTATGGATGAACATGAGCCTAAGAAAGATAAACCTGCTTCGCCCCATTCACAAAGTGGTTCACCTTGGGAGAGGGTGGATGGTATAGCCCTGAGTGACTTGTCGTTACTACGACACGTGTTTTGACAGGAGCCGTAGCGCCCTTTGGCCTCCAGTCACTCAGAGTCAGGGAGGTCGAGGTTACCTTTTTAGGACCTCACTACTGCAGTAGTATGGATTGCAATCCTTGCCTATGCGAGTATTTCTCCTAGCCGTGTGCTGCTCGCATGAGGTTGACTCGGTCTGTAGCTTCCCCGGTTACCACACTAGAATTGAATAACAGACGCCGGGTGCATGTCTAACAGAATGCGAGGTTCCTTCGCGTACCCGAAGGAGTAAACAGAAGAACTTAAAGACTAACCAATCAGCTGACTTACTATAGTTGTACTTTACTTGTTCTGTAGTCTGTGCTTCAGTTGCCTTTCTTGTTCAGCTGTTACCTTGGTTGCCTTGTTGTTCAGTACTTGGTACAGTTTGTTACTGCTGTGAGTGTTTGCCTCACAGTTATTTCAGCTATTACTATAGTTGCTTGCTGCTTAGTATTCGTTACCATTCAGATTTAATGTTTAGCTACTTGTTGTACGGCTGCTCTAGTTGTTTGTTCTTTTCCAGCACTTGTTACGATTACTACAGCTTGTTATCTTTCTGTTGCCTTGTACTTGTCTCTTGAACTTACCTGACACCGTTTCACAGCACATTTGATTATTATGTTCCTTGATGCATACCTTACCAGTTGATATGGATTGTGAGATGAATTAGCGTAGTTACTGCTCATGAATTCCTGGTAGTTACTTCCACTTATAGTTCTGTATTCTTGCTCATGTTGTAACTGCTCAATTATTGTAAATAAGCATGCTATGTATTGTCATGTATAGCTCTGCTTCGTTTTACACACTTTGGTATTTTGAGTTTGGTTTGTCTCACCATCTCGAAAGAGTACTGACCCCGTGTTATGGGGATACAGGTTGCTTAGGCGTGCGATAAAGCTCGATGTGCTGCAGCGGACTCTGAACCTACACTTCTGATACTTGCTAGATCTTGGCAGTTTTGTTTTGTATAAGGAAAAATGATTTGTACAACTTGTAAATGTATTTAATGAAAGTTGTTTCCTTACTATTGTTGTTCTCTGTAGCTCGCCCAGAGTTTCCACTTGTCTTTCCCTTTCAGTTTTTCCGCACTTGTGCTCTCTGGTTTTCAAAAAAAAAAAAATTTCCTAAAAATCCAAAGGATTTTCCGAGTAGAAATTCTAGGGTGTTACAGTTATGGTATCAGAGCAATGTTTTAAAAAGAGATGAAGTGTGGTTCAAGTCTCTGCATGCATCGACCATCGCACTGTGAGTATTTCTAATTCTGTAGAATTGTATTTCTGTTGTTTGATGACTTGTACTGCTTGATTAGATGATCTTGTGTGTTTTTCGGGTGTCATTCGATGTGAGACCCCATTTCGTGTTTGAGCCTTGTATATCGGGCTTAAGTTATCGATTGTTGGAACCTAAAGGTTCATTCGCGCTTGTGGACCTAGTTTCCCAAGATGTTTTGAGTAGACTCCTGCGAGAGTTGAAGCTTTTGAGTTAAATCGAGGGGACTACTTGCATGGTTCGCCCTTCTCGTTCCACATTGTATGGTGGGGACAATTGATTTATCGTAGCAACGATCGAACTATTATCCTAGTCATGTTAAGCTTGAGATGACTTGTTTACGCGTGCTTTTTGTAATGCTTATAGTGGCAGTGATAAGTAGCATAGTGTGAATCTCCTTTATGATATGATCGTGTTGCTATCTGAATAGAATTATTGAGAGCATGCGGCGGATGCTTAGATCCGATGTATGACTTTGGTTCGTGGAACCTTGTTGAAGGAATGTGTGATTCCTTGTTCTGTTGTGCCATGTGAAGTAATGTGATACATGTTGCTGTTTTATGTGTGATTCTACTTCCTGGGAAAAGTAGTAATACGATGTGTGTTGTTAGTCAGTGTGCCTAAACCCTTGTTAGTGGTTTCTGACCCTGAGTGCGGTCAATTGTCTTGATCAATCGATTGTATTGATGTATCTCTATGTACAGAGTATCTATGAAGATAGGTATGACCAAGACCAGGTAATCCGACTAGCTTGGTGAATCTCTGTGAGGAAACACTATCCAAGACCAGGTAAACCATCTAGGGCGGTAAATCCGTGTGAGGTTGTACGTTTCCGAGATCTGGCGATCCGACGGGTAACTTGTGTGATTTTGATCTCCTGATATTGATGAATATAGCTAGTTGTGATCTATAAGTTGACCTTTCTAGCAGTAGCGGCCTGATATGGTGTCGCTCGAGATTGTTGAGGGAACGTACTTGCTTGTTGTGTTGTTGCCCGATTTTATTGCAATGTGACTTTTGTTTGAATTATGATGAATGTTGCCTGATTTTGTGTGTTGGGTGCTCGTGATTTCTGTATGATTATGGCGATTATCGCTTAGCGAGCAGGGTTGTTAGATCTCTTGATTAATTTGTTGTGTCTTTTCATCATGATAGATGACTCAGGAGACTAGATGCAACAATATTTTGAGTGTTGTGAACAACCTTGTAGAGGTTGTGCAACGACAAACGGTAGCGATTCAGCAGTTGGATGCGAATCTTCAGCTCGTAACCCAAGATAGGCAGAATAATAGTGCAAAAACCTATAAGCTACCCATAGATTTGAATCTCCCTACTTTTGAGAACGAGACCGACCCTGAGATTTGCCGAGCCGTTGATACGTGAGAGAGAGCAGAAGCGTCAGAAAATATCTCAGGACCGCCAGTGTAAGCGATCCCAGCGATCGATTGTCCAGCGAAAGCAACCACAGCGACCGATAGTTCAGCGGAAATGTCGGCGATGTGACGTAAATCACGGTCTTGGAACTTGTCCTCTCTTCGACGACAAGTGTTTTAGGTGTGGACAACCCGGGCATGTTGCCAAGTTTTGTCCCAAGAAGTCTATGGGAGACTTAGTTGTAGCCGATTAGGCGTTGTCAGACGAGATCTGACCATTTTGTTGTTACCCCTTGATTTGTGATTTCGCGGACGAAATCCTTTTTAAGGAGGGTAGGATGTAAGGTCCGCAAATATTTTTGAGGAGTTTACTGCGTACTTAGTGTTGATATGTGTGCTTTTGTATAATTACGAGGTCATATTGCATAATTAAGTAAATTTTGGTTGTGCCTTGTATTTCTGCTTTATACGCGTGACCCAAAAATCGTGTAAAAATCACTGTATAAGTAAGAAGTGCCTAATTCTGGATGAATTAATCTTTGAGAAATTAAGGTCTAATTTATAATATGTTTTTATAGTTTTTCCCCGAATTCTGGACTTATACGACGTAAAAACCTCGTCAGTGCATGTGAATTACGAGTGTTAGACCCGAAATCATAATACGCTTAATTGTCGCAAGAGAGAGGCAATTTTATCAAAAGGCCTTGAACATTTCGTATTAATTGAGGTTATTTAGAGAACTAAATGATTTATTTGAATTTAATTAATATTTTAGTGTATTAATTAAGCGTAGTTTTGAAATATAACAAGTGGCAATTTTTGGATTTGGAGCGGATCAACTAGATGAGGACCCAAATCCATTGGGCGTCCTCTCTAGTAGACATCCTTAGTCTTGGTTGACCAGATGGTCAAGGTTTGACCAGCTGGGTGGTACTTTTGTAACATTTTGCATGGCATTTGAAAAGTAAGCCACTATTGGCCATTGTTTTTTTCAAAAAGGCTCATAATGAAGCATTATGAGGGGCGCACCTTTCAAAGAGAGAGCATGGGGCTGGCACCCCATGGCATTTCTGCAACATTTTTGAAGGATTTCAAATGCTAGAAACCCATTGGCTGAGCCTTAGGGCAGCCCATGTAATTCTTTCAAGTTTTAATGGTTTTTCAAAGTGGCATCTTTGAAAGAATTTGGAATGATTTCAAAAGACCTACATGCATTGGGCGTAGACTCCTAGGAGGGGGGCGTGGAGCACCCCAGCCCTTCATCCTAGCTGGGTTAATCCCAGCCGTCCAATGCCTTAACCCTAACTATTTAATGTTGTGAAGAGAGAGAAAGAGGTATGCTATAGACGATTTTCTTGTGGAGCATCTCTCTCCTCCTCTCCTTTTCTTCTCCAACGTGACTGAGTGTAGAGTGAACATTGCTGCAACTCCAACCGTGTACACCATCTCGTTCTTCTCCATTGTTGCCTCAAAGCCTCGAAGGTGAGACTTTCCATCTCTTCCAAGTGTTGTGAAAATCGTGGGTTTCCTTTCTTCTACCCTTGTGGGTTTTGGATTTGAACAAACCTTTACATGTTCATACATGTTTCACGAGCTGCTATTACATGTCTTTACCTTAGAATTGTGGTTTGTTGAGCATGTATACAATGCATTTGTTTTGGTTATTGTGAAATGTGGTAGTGAGTTACCATTTGAAATCGTTTGGATTTTTCCTTATTAGAAAACGTTTTGGGTCTTTGCTTAAGAACATTTCGGTTTTGGTACCACGCTTGTCGTTCGGGTTGAGCAAGCTTGCATCCCTTTCTAGTGAGGTTTCCAACCTCTTTCTATTTACACGATTTTCTTGTCTTGATTAAATGAACTATACATTCTTTCTTTCCCAGGCACGACATGAAACCAAACTCCATGTTGCGCATTCTATGAAATGCATGGAGATGTTGTGGATTAGGTTATAAATGTGATACCATTTCGTGAGTTTCCATTTTTCCTATTTGGTTGTGGATTTAGGACGAGTAAATGTACTCATGCTCTTGCAATTATCATAAGTCATTGCTTGCCTTTATTTCATACTTGCTAGTTGGATGAGCATGCCGTTGTGAAGTGTTTTCCTCCATTAAGATAGTGGCTGCAACGTTTGGATGTTGTTCATTATTTTTCTACGTTTTCTTTGGTTGCTGCACTCTTTTCCTTTGTTGATTAAAGCATGGCAGCCATGTTTTCCACGCTATTGTCTAATGATATGGGTTTTCTACTCCTGATTGGTTGGCTAGGACGCCTTGGACCAGCCCCACGCCGTGCAGCCAACCCCCTTTGAACCAACATCGTTGGGTGGGGTTGCTGTTGGCCTAGGTTGGACGGGTCGAGCCATAATGGGGCGCGCCATCGGTTTTCACCAGCTCCAAATTTTAGTTTCCAGTTTCGTTGGCCATGGGAGCCTTAAACTTTCGGCCTTTCTTTTTATCGTTTTGTTTCAGCTGGACTGGTCCAGACTGCTGGACATGTCTAGTAGTGGTTGACCCTAGACATGTTCCCCATGTCCGTGCGGTTTGCCTCTCTCTTAGAGGTCTGAACCGACCCATAGCCGAATACTTGATCGGCTGAAAGGGTGTAGCCTTGGCTTGGCCTGACATGGTCTGGACCGACCGGTCCAGACCTGTCATAGACCTGCCCCGTGTTTGTCGATGGGATGTCTCCTACTCTACTTGCATTTTTCGTCATGACGCAGCTTATGCCAGCACCCCTTCTCGGGTGGCTGGGCAATTCGGTGAGCCTAGCGTGGTCTGGACCGGTTATGGTCCAGATCTGTTAGAGGACCCTAACCGAACTAGGTTTCGGTTAAGGGCTTCACGTCCTTGAGCCCAGCATAGTGCTGGTGCCGCTTGGGGTTGTTGCAGCTTGGCTGCATCAATTTTTGGTCCTACGGCTGGGTAGGCCGTGTGCCAGCACCTCTTCCCTGGTGGCAGCTGAGCCACAGTTGGGTCTGGACATTGGTCCAGACCCTGCACCTATTTAGAACAGCCCGCATGTGGGTCTGGACCAGTCGGTCCAGACCTGGGCTTGTCCCTTTTGTGACTACAGTTGGTAAGCACACGTGTGTGGACTCTCTTCCCGAACCCGGCACACTGGGTCCTTCTTGTTTCGGCCTTGCCATCGGTCATTTAGGCACCTTGTGATAGCATGATACACAAGTACGTGGATTAATCACAACTTGTGTGATGTGTGTGAGTGGTCGTTATTCATTGCAAGTTTCTTGGATATAGGTAGGCATACGTAGTTATGTATATGTAATGAATGGTGAAAACCATTAATTGTTGTAGTATTGTTTCACCATCGTTGTGGGTGTGGTCGTCTTTGCATAGTGCGGGAAGTGCTCACAAACGATGTCTTGTTTAATGCCTTGCTATAATAAGGGGGTTGCGGAATTGAGAATGTAGGTCTTCTGTTGAATGAATTATTCAAGTATGGCACCACCCTTGTTATATATATATATATATATATATTCAACACCCTGGCACTTCTTAACTCAATGATTTAAATGTATTTTGATGATGTCACATAACATAGTTGTACACCCTTGAGCACGTAAGCTTTGCTCTAACGTATGCTATCGCTTGTTCGCCTGGGTAATATTCGAATGTACTATCATAGTGGCAATTACATGCATTTTTCCTAAGTACATAGGGATTCTTGAGGCACTCTTATATATACTCGCGGTCTCATGAGACTTATGCGACTGATAGAACTCCTTGGTGAGTCCTGTTGTGGGCAATGGCCCCACCTAGCGAAATGAGCTCGCTTGTAGTTGCGATGCATGGTTTATGAACCTCGGCACAGCTTCTGAGTCACGCTTTATCGTGACAGATGCTTCTAACTGTCTCATCATAGCATGCAATGGTTGGCATTGTCGCTTGACTAGTTCTCGCATTTGTGACATGGTGCACATACGTGTCCATGTGTATCTGTATACAACTCACGAAAGTACATCAATAACTTTATGTTCTGTGATGCATACCTCCCCTTGTTGTCGTGACCGTCAGTGGTGACTCTTTCTGGGCCAAACCTACCTGGCCCAAGGGATTCGGTCCCAGTAGTGTGCGGGATATGGGACAGTACAGTTTGATGTTCGTCTCCATCCTCTTCTTCAGTTGAACCCTTATGGGGGTGTTACATCCTCGTTGCGGGTGTTGTCGCAGCTCGGCAGCACAGCCCAAACCGGGCATGCCTGTGTGCGCTTAGTGTATTTTACATCAGTGTGGTTGGTAAGGTTGCCGACCTCTTTGGGAACGGTTCCAACACAGTTGTTGGATTTGCCTCCCTTTAGTCTCGTTTCCATAGAGAGCTCCGAACTGCAGCCTATAGGGCTGTAGTAGTGTCTGCGAGATAGGTTCCGATGAACCTGCTACCTAGGTCTGTACTGTTGTCTAGACCAGCGGACCGCGTAGTAGTATTACCTTTATGGTATTTTGGAATCTTCGTTTCCCGAGTCGTGCCGTCGCAACACTTTGGCTGCATTCTAGTTGGATAGTGCTACGGGTGGTCAGCAAGAGTTTGGCCTTGTTACAACCAGATTGGGTTGTTGCTGCTGCGGTTTCGGTGCAGCAAGTGTTCAGGCTTCGTCCTTGTAGTTTCGTAGCCCTTTGCATGAGATAGCTAGTTGTCTAGCCGTGCTTTCCATTTTGCGTGACTAAGTTGCCACCTTACCCTTTCACAACAACTGTCTCTTTTGCCACCTTGATAGCAATAATAAGTAGTTAAATATGTATTTTGTTACACATGCCATGTAATTCTAAATGCATCGGAGTTAGCCCTCTCCGTTATGTGTGGTTTGTCATATGTAAAGCATGTGAACGCTTGTGTACGATGTGATTCAGTGTAAACCGTGTGAGACTAGATCATCCGAATGCTTTGGTTCGATGATTCGAACAATGTGTCTTCTCCTAGGTGTTCTTGACACTTGGCTATTGCACACCTTTCGAGGTACTTGTCCCTCGTTGTGTAGTTATGGGATTTATGAGATTTAAGTATTTGTACGACAAAACTCTATGTATCCATGTCATAGACTTCCTTAGCAAGTCATTTTCAGGTTGTAGACCCACTTTGCGAGATGAGCTCGCTTACATTAAGAATACATGTTTTGTATGCTTGTGCACACCCCTCAATCTGCTCGAGAGTTGCCTTGCCATGGCCAAATGTTTCTAACTATCTCATCGCGAAGCACGTTGTTCTACAATGTTGCATTAGCTTGATGTGTACTTGTTGTAGTCAGCACATGCGCGACTACTTGCACCTGAGGTTTACTCGCGTAGTTTGTACTATTTCATTGAAGTATGATACTTGTTCACACTTGATTGTTCAGTACACACTCGTGTTGTTTTGCCTTGTTCGTGGATATGCGAGTGCCATTGTAATGTTTTAGAGACAATGCTTTACGCAATAGAATATTGATGAAATACCATATGCATATAAATGTGTGTTTGCTTGTACACTTAATTGTCTCTCAGAAATGATATATGCAATGCCTTTGTCGTTATATTTGTGCAAAAGATAGAACTTGTGGTATTCTTACACTTTGCACTTGGCACATCCTGACACAGTTATTGAGTAGAACGTACCCTGAGGAGGTACATTGCTTGAGGCTTTGGTAAGCGCACCACGTGCCCTTACTTCATGAAATGAAAATATAACACCATAGGGTATGAATACTGATATGACTTGATATGGGCTCATCTGGAGTCTTTGGGCAGTTGCCCTTGTTGTGTGGACTCTTGTGTGATATACCCTAAAACAGAAATGAATAATATGGTGTTATGACTGCTTTCACGAGCAATGTGCTCCGTTGGCCGCGTGAGGCTGAGCACGTGGATGGGCAGGCCAAGTCCTCGTTTTATGTACCCCGCGGGGACCACGAGGCAAATTCCTCATTGTGAGGTATGGATGAACATGAGCCTAAGAAAGATAAACCTGCTTCGCCCCATTCACAAAGTGGTTCACCTTGGGAGAGGGTGGATGGTATAGCCCTGAGTGACTTGTCGTTACTATGACACGTGTTTTGACAGGAGCCGTAGCGCCCTTTGGCCTCCAGTCACTCAGAGTCAGGGAGGTCGAGGTTACCTTTTTAGGACCTCACTACTGCAGTAGTATGGATTGCAATCCTTGCCTATGCGAGTATTTCTCCTAGCCGTGTGCTGCTCGCATGAGGTTGACTCGGTCTGTAGCTTCCCCGGTTACCACTCTAGAATTGAATAACAGACGCCGGGTGCATGTCTAACAGAATGTGAGGTTCCTTCGCGTACCCGAAGGAGTAAACAGAAGAACTTAAAGACTAACCAATCAGCTGACTTACTATAGTTGTACTTTACTTGTTCTGTAGTCTGTGCTTCAGTTGCCTT
Source organism: Nuphar pumila (assembly GCF_984573655.1). Classification (NCBI taxonomy): domain Eukaryota; kingdom Viridiplantae; phylum Streptophyta; class Magnoliopsida; order Nymphaeales; family Nymphaeaceae; genus Nuphar; species Nuphar pumila. Next base: position 78,289,529 of record NC_143257.1, read on the forward strand.
TCTTGTTCAGCTGTTACCTTGGTTGCCTTGTTGTTCAGTACTTGGTACAGTTTGTTACTGTTGTGAGTGTTTGCCTCACAGTTATTTCAGCTATTACTATAGTTGCTTGCTGCTTAGTATTCGTTACCATTCAGATTTAATGTTTAGCTACTTGTTGTATGGCTGCTCTAGTTGCTTGTTCTTTTCCAGCACTTGTTACGATTACTACAACTTGTTATCTTTCAGTTGCCTTATACTTGTCTCTTGAACTTACCTGACACCGTTTCACAGCACATTTGATTATTATGTTCCTTGATGCATACCTTACCAGTTGATATGGATTGTGAGATGAATTAGCGTAGTTACTGCTCATAAATTTCTGGTAGTTACTTCCACTTATAGTTCTGTATTCTTGCTCATGTTGTAACTGCTCAATTATTGTAAATAAGCATGCTATGTATTGTCATGTATAGCTCTGCTTCGTTTTACATACTTTGGTATTTTGAGTTTGGTTTGTCTCACCATCTCGAAAGAGTACTGACCCCGTGTTATGGGGATACAGGTTGCTTAGGCGTGCGATAAAGCTCGATGTGCTGCAGCGGACTCTGAACCTACACTTCTGATACTTGCTAGATCTTGGCAGTTTGGTTTTGTATAAGGAAAAATGATTTGTACAACTTGTAAATGTATTTAATGAAAGTTGTTTCCTTACTATTGTTGTTCTCTGTAGCTCGCCCAGAGTTTCCACTTGTCTTTCCCTTTCAGTTTTTCCGCTCTTGTGCTCTCTGGTTTTCAAAAAAAAAAAATCCTAAAAATCCAAAGGATTTTCTGAGTAGAAATTCTGGGGCGTTACAGGTAAACATGTTCATCGAGCGATTCCTCTTTAATGCTGAGGCACTTCCCACCCTCAGTCATCTCTGCGGCCTCAAGCAAAGAGAAAATGAAAAGGCTAGTGATTTCATTCATTGTTGGAGGTCAGCTTGCAATAAGATGAGAGACCCCATATCAGAAGGGCATGCTTTGTCCTTAATTCTAAGTAATTTCTCGCAGCCTCTGAAAGGCCTCATCTTTACTGCACCATCCAGAACATTTATCAAGTTAACAGAGCGAGCCGAATGGCTCGAGTTAAGTATGGAAAACGGTTTCTACGAAGGCTTCACTTTTGCTAAGAACAACAATCAGAATGAGTCAAAGAAGAAGACTCATTTCACCCACTCTGCCAGAAATGATAAATGGAACCATCACAAGGGGCATAACGAAGATTTTTGTTATGGGGCCGAAAGTTCAAACAAGAATGATCAGAAAGGAAAGTCGATGCCGCAATTCAACAAGCCACTTCAGTTAGAACAGGGACCGAAACCCCGGGAGAAAGTAAAACATGAAGGATGGAGCTATGATAGAAAGTTCACTCCACTGGACCAATCACTCAAGACTATGCTCGAGTACATGTTGACCAAAGAAATGGTCAAATTGCCTAGACTGGTCGATCCCCCTGTGCCCATGGGAAAATTCAAGGATCAATTTTGTAAATTTCACAAAACAGTGGGGCATAATACTGAGAACTGCTTCGTTCTCAAGAACATCGTTGAGGATCTCATTGACAAGAATCTTCTGGTAGAGGGCGCCGAAGATGAAAATATGGATATTTTGAAGAAACCATTTCCCCATTATTCTACAACAGTCATCTTTGAACAAGCTTTTCAACCACAGGAGCATATCAGGCCATGCCTTAAAAAGGATATGCAAGCTCAGCATCAGGTCCTTGTACTGCAGCAGGCTCAGTCCAAAGCTCAGAAGATGGATCTTATCTTAGCCTTTGGAAAAATAAAAATATCTGTCAAGCCCGCTGGGGTATCTCCCAAGGTAGCTAAAAGAATGTCGTGGTTCCCCAAACATTTTATTAAGCCCGCCCCAAAAGAAAATGAGACATCGACTCCAAAACCAATTACAGCATTATCCAATGTCTCAATTTTGGATTTAGCCCAAGCTTCCGCCAAGCATCAACAAGTATTGGATGATCTATTGCGGAAAATCAAGGTGAAACCAAGCACAACTCCTGAGGACATGGCCCAGATAGTCAATCAAGCCATGATGAATGCTCCAATTACTTTCTCAGACGAGGATCTCCTAAAGCCTCATGTATTTCACAACAATGATCTGTATGTTGTGATTCGAACCAGAGGGATGACAGTTTTTCATGTGTTGATAGATGGAGGCAGCAACCTCAATATATGCCCGGAAATGACAGCCAAAGCTTTGGGCATCAAAGAAGAAGAATACATCCCAGACCCGATCACCATCTACGGGTTCGATAATCATGGCCAAACAGCGAAATAAAAAATCTTCCTAGAGATTTTCATTGATTACTCGGTCCATTCAGTTCTCTTTCATGTGGTTAATGTGCCGCCTACCTATAATCTGCTTCTCGGGAGACCGTGGATTCACAATACGAACGTTGTGCCGTCTACTCTTCATCAGTGTGTCAAGTGGTCAAAAGACAGAATGATCACAACAGTCTTGGGCGAAGATCCAGAGCAGAGGCTAGCATATCCTATGGTTCCTAGACCCACTTTTACTACTGATATCCCTAGCATTAGGGGCATTGATGAGGTCAGCATCGAAAAAGATTCAGAAATACTGCAGATAGCAGAACATCCAGAGCATACAGTGGCTATGACTCGTTGGAAAGGCCTGCAGTTCTTCAAAAATGGAGGGCGAATTGACTATAGTATATTTAAAGATCATCCTTTGTTCTCTCAGTTTATGAAGGCCAAAAGAGGATTTGATCTATTAATGAAGCATGGTTATCAGGCTTTTCAAGGCCTAAGCAAGAATGGAGATGATTGTCTCAAGCTTGTAGTTCCTCAGCACTACCCTAAGGGAGCCAGATTGGGTTTCACCGGCAGAAGATCTCAAAAGGGCACTATTTTCGTCAAGGGGATACATTAAAAGAATCTGCTTGTCTTTTCATTTCTATTCTTTTGTTGGGATGATATCCCATTTCATTTTCATCATTGTCATTTGATCAATTCAATCTTTCAATAAAGTGGCAAATTTCCTTTATCTGTATGGATGCCTTTTGTCTCTATACTTCTTATTATCAAATCTTTGCAAAATTACCATTATTTTGCTCTTTTATCTTTCAATTATTTTCTCAATAAAAATAATTTGTTTTATGATGGGCGATTTCCCTGAATCAATCTATTCTCCAATTTTCATAATGTCTTCCCGATCTATCAAGAAGCTTGTTCTTAATCCAAATGCCTTTTCGAAGCCAGCAATGATTCTTCAAATTAAAATAAGAGCACAAAGCAGTCAGAAGAACCCGTAGAGTTCGATTCAGCTCTTCAAGAACTACCAGAATTTACAGCAATTCAGAAACAAGATGAGCCATCATCCTTAGTTCAAGATCTGACTGAGGATATCAATATCGGGTCAGGAGATGATCCTAAAATTCTCAAGATTGGTAGCAGCTTGAGTCCTGAAGAGAAAGAAAGACTCATCAATTTCCTCAAGCAACATAAAGAAGTGTTTGCATGGACGTATGAAGATATGCCAGTCTGGATACCAAATTGGTTGAGCATCGCCTCATTCTAAAACCAGATGTCAAGCCAGTTAAGCAGAAGCTGAGAAAGATGGATCCCCAAGTGGAACAACAAGTTAAGGAAGGTCTGGAAGACCTACTCAAAGCGGGGTTCATTCGAACCATTGACTATCCAGATTGGCTAGCAAATATTGTCGTTGTTCCCAAGAAGAATAGCAAAGTTCAAATTTGCATCGACTTCAGAGATCTCAATAAAGCAACTCCTAAGGATGATTATCCACTTCCTAATATTGATCTCTTGATTGATAGCATAGTGGGTCATGCTATGTTCTCTTTTATGGACGGATATTTCAGATATAATCAGATTAAGTTGGCCGCTCGCGATCAGTCCAAGACATCTTTCACTACCCCTTGGGGCACTTTTTGTTATACAGTCATGCCATTTGGGCTTAAAAATGTTGGAGCCACCTATCAGCGTGCTATGGCTGTTATTTTCCATGATCAGATGCACAAAAACATGGACGCATATGTCGATGATATTCTGGTAAAATCCAAAGAAGAGGAAGATCACATTGAAGCTCTCAATCAAGTTTTCAAGTGGCTCATTCTTTACAATCCAAGACTCAATCCACAAAAATGTGTTTTTGGAGTCGAATTTGGCAAGTTGTTAGGCTTTCTAGTCAGCAAAAAGAGGATAGAAGTGGATCTCGCTAAAGCAAGGGCCATCATTGACATGTCGCCCCCGACTAATCTCAAAGAATTACGTAGCCTTCAGGGACGTATGCAATCAATTCGGAGATTCATATCCAATCTCGTCATGAGATGTGAGCCTTTCAATCTTTTACTCAGAAAAGGAGTGAAGTTTGAATGGGGACCAGAATGTCAGGAATCGTTTGATCGTATCAAGAAATATCTTCTTAACCCACCCGTTCTGAAGCCACCGGAATTGAGAAAGCCTCTTTTGTTGTATGTTTCAGTTAATCAGGTTGCTTGTTGCGGATTCTTGGCACAATATGAAGAAGGCAGTCTGATAGAGCATGTCATTTACTATGTGAGCAAAACCTTCATTGATTATGAGAAGAAATACTCTCAGATAGAGAAGACATGTCTAGCTCTGGTTTGGATGTGTTAGAAGTTGAGACATTATCTGTTGGCATCTGAAGTCAAGGTTCTATCCAAATTAAATCCTCTCAAATACATTCTTGAGCAACCATTTCTTAGCGGACGAATTGCCAAATGGCAAGTCCTATTAATGCAATACGACTTGGAATATGTCTCTCAGCAATCTATCAAAGGTCAAGCAATTGCAGATCAATTGGTAGATTTTCCTCTAGCAGAGGATGTTAAAGTCGAGGATGATTTCCCTGATGAGCGGATCTGCAATATTCCATAATCCCCAATTTGGAATTTATTCTTCGACGGTTCTAAGAATATGGCAGGCATAGGAATCAGGATTCTGCTAATCACACTAGAGAAGGAGATGATCCCCTTTTCCTTTAAACTGGATTTTCAGTGCACTCACAATATGGCCGAGTATGAAGCTTTGATACAGGGTCTGAAAATTCTATAGGACTTCAATGTCAAAAGAGTGCATGCTTATGGCAATTCTTTGCTCATCGTAAATCATGTCCTAGCCGAATAGCAAGTGAAGGATCAGAAATTACTTCCTTATTAGAAGATCGTCTCAGCTCTTGCCGACAAATTCGAATAATTCCAACTTTTCCATATCAAGAGAGACTTCAATCAAGTTGCAGGCAGTTTAGCTAATCTGGGATCCATCGTGTCTTTCAAGAGCGAAGAATCTTGTCGCTTCTTTGAAATTGGTAGACTTGATCAATCTGCTTTCGTCCCAGTAGAGCAGATAAACCAGGCTGAGCAAAATAAGAAGCTCTGGTATCATGACATCAAGAATTTCATTAAAACTGGCGAATTTTCTCCAGAACTCTCAAAGAGGGAACAACGAGCAATTCAGCGCATGTCTGCTCGATATTTTATTCTTGTTGACATCCTCTATTGTCGTGGATTCAGTTCTGAATATTCCAGATGTTTGGACGAAGAAGAAGCCAAAGAAGTTGTGCAGGAAGCACATAAAGGCATTTGTGGTGGTCATGTTGGCTACCAAACTCTTGTCAAACAAATCATCCAAGCATGATATTACTGGAAGACCATGCAACAAGATTGCTATCGTTTTGTGAAGAAGTGTGTTCAATGCCAGATGCATGCACTTTCTATTCATGCGCCGACGACATACTTGCAATCTGTCGTCTCACCATGGCCATTTTCCATGTGGGCTTTTGATGTTGTAGGCCCCATTAATCCTTCTGCTTCAAATGGCCACAAGTATTTTCTTGCCGCAACAGAATATTTTACTAAATGGGTAGAAGCAGTCACTCTACGCACAGTAGAAGGTCGACATGTAGTCTCATTCATCCACAAGAATATCCTATGTCGTTTTGGCATTCCGCATGATATTGTGTCAGACAATGTCAGTCACTTCAAGAATGAGAGGATGAGGATGTTCTGCTCAAAGTTCAGAATTCATCATCATTTCTCTGCTCCTTATTATTCTCAAGGAAATGGTCAAGCAGAGGCCACCAATAAGATTTTGATTCGAATCCTGGAGCGAACTCTGGAGACAAACCGTGACTGGCATGAAAAGATTTATGATGCGTTGTGGGCGTATAGAACCACCATTCGAACTCCAACTAATGCAACTCCGTCAGAATTTGTCTACGGAACTGAAGTAGTACTGCCTCTACATGTTCAGAAACCTGCTCTGAAATTTGCATCACTTCTAGAATTACCTCTTGATTAGTATCAGCAACAACGACTAGTACAACTTGATTTGCTAGATGAAAGAAGACTCAAAGCAGCAGAGCACACTCAATCATATCATCAAAGGATAGCTAGACAATATGCAAAATTTGTCATTGAAAGAAAGTTTCGAGTCCATGATCTAGTGCTCAGATCAACGACTTATCTCAAATACCGCCCGGGTGGCAAGTGGTCACCCAATTGGGAAGGTCCCTATGTTGTCAAAGAGGCATTACCTCGTAACTCATATCGGCTAATCAATGCTGACAGAGTGGAATTACCAGATCCCATCAATGCTCGACATTTGAAAAAATTCTATACTTAAATCATGTCTTATCCTTTGTAATTCCTCCAAAATTTTCTTTGAATAATGATCAAATTCTCTTTTCCCAGTTATATTGGGACATTTTAAAATTTTGTTTTTATCTATAAATACCCTGTATGCAGGCAGGATGAACAAATCTCCTATTTTGCATGCTTGTGCATTCAGTTATATCATTTTCATATCCGCATACATCTGTATTCATCGACGTTGATATTCATTGGCAGGATTCTGCATCAAATTCATTACCCATTCAGGATAAGGGATAATCCTGATACCCTGACCAACATTCTCATTATAATTCTCAAATACTTTAAGAGCATAGGTCTCTTTCAAAATTTCAAGTATCATTTTAAAAACAAGGTATGTTTTCAAAATCCAGAGCTCGAGCTGGTATATCTTTCGAAACCCAGTGCTCGAACCAGTATATTTTCAAAATCCAATATTTACACATTTTCAAAAAAAACAGTATTTATACTGGTATTCTTTCAAAATTGAGCACTTGTGTTAATGTCTCACTGGTTGGCCGTGTCAGTCGGCCTCTTGGGTTCAATTTTTGTACTGATCATTCATTTAAATTCAAAGTTCCAATTACCAATTTTGGCCTTCGGGCCATCCAATTACCACCTCGACCTTCGAGCCACCCAATTTTCAAATTTTCAATTTTGACCTTCGGGTCACTTAATTTTCAATTTCGACCTTCGGGTCAATCAATTTCCAAATTTCCAATTTCGACCTTCGGGTCAACCAAGTCCCAAATTTCCAATTTCGACCACGGGTCAATCAAATTTCAATTTTGACTTTCGAGTCATCCAATTTCCAATTTCAATTTTCAAATTTCCAATCTCCAATTTCCAAATATCTATTTCCAAATTCCAAATTTCCAAATGTCTAATATCAAATTTCAAATTTTCAAAACTTCAAATTCCAATTTTGACCTTTTGGTCACTCAATACCAATTTCAAAAATTTCTCTTGCGAGAGAACCTTTGTACAGGGAGAGTTCGAGGGAGTTCGTTCTTTTTGCATGCTATCCTTTGTTCACTTAGCCCCTTTTCAGGGAGAGTTTGAAGGGACTCGTGTCTATGTGAACCGTTTGCAAAACAAAATTCCAATTTCATATAAGGAACCCCTAGTTCAGGGAGAGCTTCGACGGAAGTTCGCTTACCTTGTTACCATAATTTCATACTAGGCCATTTCATCGTGAAGGACCCTTTTTTCAGGGAGAGTGTGATGGACTCGTTCCTTCATGACCAATTCACCAACCTCACCATTACCGACCCCCTTTCCATAAGAGAAGCCTAATGTTAGGAAGTTTTAACGAAAGCTTAATTTCTCTTCGAAAGTTTGTTTTGCAAACACCTCCTCTTCAGGGAAGAGAGGAGTAATTCCTATTTCCAATTTCTGAATCTTCTCCTTTGGGGAAAGGAGAAGAAAATTTCTGTCGTGGATGAGTTGCGTTGTGCTTCAAATGCTCGCTTTCACAAAGGATTTCAAGAACATTTTATCAATTTTCGTTAAATATTTGTTGATTTCAAAATCTTTATTACAAAAAAAAAAAATTATTACTTCGGAATACCTCCAGTATTACTTCCGAAAGGACAAAGCCTTTGCGAAAAAGGATTCAAAATCTTTCTATTGGCCAACCAAAAGGACGCAGAATAAATCCTCGATATGGCCAGCAAAGGAAATTCAATGTTGTCGCGAAGCCATAAGTGATTGATATTGATCGCAGTCAATGGCATATTTTTAAAGATCACTCTTGGAAAATAAAAGCATTCGAAATATCCTGGGTGACACAGAAAAATCCATACAATCTTCATATTTCTTCAATCACCTAAGCTGCAATTAAATATCTGCAAAAGGGATCTCTCAACTGTCATCAAGATGAAGGCAAATTAGGCGAGTAGACCCCCAGGGCCAAAGAAGATTTGAATCATCTCCAAGATGACGGAGTTTGTGACGGATCCTTCCAAGGAAAGTTCAGAGCACCGTCAAGATGAAGGCGACTGCGATGAGCCTCCCGACAAACCCTAAAAGATATTTAATTTCTACTATAATCAAGATATTTCCAACCCATGAGCCAATAACCGTCAACATAATCCCTGAGTGAAAAGAAGGATCTGAACATCTCTAAGATGAAGGAGTTTGTGACGTACCCTTCCAAAAAAAAAGAGAGAGAAAAGTCAGGACATCTCCAAAATGAAGGATGATGTAATCCCCAAAAACCCAAGAGAGCTCTAATTCTGCCAATATATAAAAAAAAAATAAGGTGGGCAGAAAGATCATCATGAGAAAAGAATCCCAGGATATCAGCCTGCCGAATTTGCCAAAGAATTCTCTTTAATTTTGTGAAATTCTTTTATCAAATATCCTTTCACCAATTGTTTTCACAATATCAAGAATACTCTTTTTTTTGTTCATATCAAGGAAATTGATAGCTTCCTTGAAAGAAAGTCAATCGCAAGCAATTCGAATTCGAATCTTAATTCTACAGAGTTAAGTCCAGTTGGAGGTAATACTTCAGGTAGAAAAGCGAAAATATTTTCAAAACAATGTGCATCACTTTCAATCATTTTAAATCAACAATAATTTTCAACATTTTGACAATATTTCTAGTTGTCCTAGCGTGAAGCGAGAGATTGAAGTTCAGCTTTGATGCATCCTGACATCAGTGGTTATCCCTTGTAGGACTTGATAACGGGAGTTTTCAAGATTCCTTCTCTTCTTTGGTATAATTTGAGCGCCTGGGCTCTCAGATTCGCACACTTCCCTGTGTCCCCACTGTCCCACCATAGACAGTTCAATTTCGGCTTGAGGTTAAGCCACCAATAATTTTCTCGCAAAAGATCATCAATTTCAAAAGTTATTTAGTCTCGGCAATGAGGCACCCTAAATCAAACCCCTTTTCAAGCTTTAGGGACCCAATTTCATCCTTTTGCAAAACCCCTGTCGGATTTATTGTTCAAAATCCGAAGGTTCCATCACAGTCTATTCTTTCGAGAATTCTGTCCCATTTCATCGCCCAATCAGGATAAGGGTACAAACCTGGGCCTCATTTGATAAGGTATTCCATTTCCGCCTGATCAGGATAAGGGTACAAACCTGATCCTCCTTTGATGAGGTATTCCATTTTCCGCCCGATCAGGATAAGGGTACAAACCTGAGCCTCCTTTGATGAGGTATTCTATTTTCCGCCCAATCAGGTTAAGGGTATAAACCTGGGCCCCATTTGATGAGGTATTTCATTCCTCAATCAAGATAAGGGTACAAACCTGAGCCTCCTCTGAGGAGGTATTTCATCTCCCGGTCAGGTTAAGGGTCAAACTTGAGCTTCGTTTCTACACGAGGTATTTCCCGTCCCATCCAGGTTAAGGGCAAAACCTGAATCTCACTTCTTTTGAAGTAAATTCTTTCTTCTTTATTCTCCATTTCATATCTACCATTTTCATCAGGGCTAATTCTTTCACACCCGGTCAGATTCTCCTAACTGGGGCATTTTTATAGTCCAAATTTGGTGTGTTTTTCTTTGCCACTAAGCTCGGACCTATACCGGCTTAGTAGCAAAGAGGGGCATCTGTAAACACCCCAAATTTTCACCCTCATCCAGTGCTTACCTTTTCATGTGTCATTGCATCTCATCATCGAGATCCAACACTCCTGTTTTCAAAATATTTAATCCAAATTCGGGTTTTAAAACTTTTCTTTCAAAATCAATTTTAAAATCTGGGTTTTTAATCAACATTATGTCATTTGACAATCCCCAGGACCTGATATTTTAAAGTGTTTTCTCAGAAAACAATCTGGATTCATTTTAAACTCAATTTTCAATTGATTTCAATTCTCAGATGAGGCCCGTTTAGGTGGTGTCGCTTTTGGATTCCTTTATTTATCAAAATCTCAAAAATTTTAGAGTCCTAGTTGGATCAGGACTCTTCTTCAAGAGTCCAGTCGGATCAGGACTCTGTATTTTCATCTTTTTGAATCTTTTTAAAACACCATTATGATTTTAAACCAGTTATGGTCATATCCCTTGTCTATTTTTTCAGTTTTGGCCAAAATTTTAGAGTCTTAGTTGGATCAGGACTCTTCTTCAAGAGTTCAGTCGGATCAGGACTCTTCTTTAGAGTTTTAATTAGATTAGAACTCTAATCTTTTATAGTTATTTTATCCATTTTCAATCAAAATCTTTCAAAATGAGTCAGAAACTCAGAGTTTTAGTCAAAACAGGACTCTGTTCAGAGAGTCCTAGTTGGATCAGGACTCTGATCCTGATTTCAATTTTGAGAGAATCTTTCAAAATTCTTTCCATCTATAAAAACTGTTACACTTTTATCAAAGAAGTTCAAAATTTTGAGGTTTTATCCCAGAGTCCTGATCAAATCAGGACTCTGCACCAGAGACCTGATCGAATCAGGACTCTATCCAAAATTGGTTTTTCATACTTCATTTTCACTGATTTTCAAAAGCTTTGCTTAAATTTCATCATTTGCTTATCAGAAAAACCAAAATTTTTAGAGTTCTAATCGAATCAGGACTCTTTCTCAGAGTCCTAATCAGATCAGGACTCTAAACCAAAACTTGAATTTTATCCTCTTTTGACTATTTTTCAAAATTCTCTCATTTGTTTTCTCAGAAAATCCAAAAATCTAAAAGTCCTAGTTCAATTAAGACTCTGTCCTCAGAGTCTCAGTTGAATCAGAACTCTGTTTTATTTCAATATTTGTTATTGTTTTTAACTATTTTCACAAGTTCTTTCATCTGTTTTTCAAAAAAATACCAAAAAAAATCTAGAGTTTCAGTCCGATCAGGACTCTCTCTTGGAGTCCTAGTTTAGTCAAAAGTTTTCTTTGAAGTCTGTTGTTACTTCCATTTTCATTTATTTCCATTTTTTTTCAAAATCTAGGTCATTTTGTAGAGTCCAGTTGATTCAGGACTCTATTTCAGAGTTCTGATCGAGTTAGGAGTCTAACCCTGACTTTATTTTCCGACTCGTTTCACCATTTTTGGTAAAATCTTTTCAAAAGCTCATCCATTTGGCTTTTAAAACCCAAAATCTCAGAGTCCTAAAAATCCAGGACTCTAACCCGGAGTTCCAGTTCGCCTGAGACTCTATTTTCAAAGATTTTGAATTTCAATTATTGATTTTAACCTCTTTTCAAAGTTATTTCAGTGTTTATTTCAAATTTCTCAAAACCTAATGTGGGCCCACTCAGTTGGCGCCACATCCAGAAGAGTTCTAACCCAGTTGAAACTCTATGCCATTTCAAAACTTTTAATTTCAAGCTTACTTTTGGAAATCTTTTGAAAATTCTCTCAATTTCAAGTTTTAAAATCGTTTTTGAAAATTCAAGTGAAGCCCACTCGAGGTGGCGCCACATTTGAGAAAGTCATGGCTAGACTAGGGTTAGTCAGTGTCTTGGTTAGTTTTAGAAGTTTAAATGAGTCAAAATCCATTTTGAAAAACCCATTTGAAATTTTAGTTTTAAATTGTTGTTTTTAAAAGTTTTAGTTAAAACTTTAAAAACCCAATGTGGGAAAACGCCAAGTGGCGCCACATTTGGGGGTTTTCTAGATTTAGCTAGGGGCTAATTAGGAATGAATTAGGATAATTTAGGCTAGAGGTAGTTAGGTAACTCCACCCAAAAATTGCTCCCCCCCTTAGAGAGTCCAAAATTTTCAAAAGTGTGATTTTTAAAACCTAATTTTTTTTATTATAAAAGGAGGCTATAGGGGGGACGATTTTTCAAGCTCTCTGATTGAGGATTCTTGGAGCTTCTCTCTCCTTTCCATCCCTTCCTCCATTTCTGCAACCTCAAGGTAAGAAACTTTCTTAATTTTTTGGTTTTATTTAATGCTTTTATTAGTTTAAACATGAATTTAGCCATTGGTGCCTTCTATTTCATGGATTTAACCATGGATTCAAGTCCAAAAACCTCAAGAGAGGTTCAAGAAGATGATCTAACTCTGTGTTAATGTTTTTCCAGGGATTCTAATCCATTAGAATCGATTGTAGCATGGGTTTTCATGTTCTTAACCATTAAAACATGTGATTTACCCGTTAAATGGGTCAAATCCATGCTTTTTAAGGTAAAATCAAATTCCAGCCAATGATTTCTTGTGTTTATTTATTTTTTTTACTTCTTTATGTTTATTACATGTGTTTTAGCATAAAAATTAAATTTTTTTTACTGTTTAGTAATTTTTATTATTATTTTCATTAGTTAAAGCATGAATTATTAGGTTTTATCAAATTTCTGTGTGTTTTAAGCTTGAATTAGCAAAGAACATGTTATTTCGTATTGAAGTACTCACTGTAAATTTCTGATTTTTTAATATGTGATACATGGATATGTCAGTAAACTACTGTAAAAATTTCGAATGTTTTAGGATTCGGGAACCTTGCCAAAAAAATGAAAGATTAAACCGTAATTTTTAGTCATTTAGATTTTACATTGAAATTCATAGGTAACTTTCTGTTGGGTTATTTTTCTCATCCGATATTAGATTTGAGATCCATAAAATGTTGTGGATTTGTGTTGAGATGATCTATTTACTGTAAAATTTTGATAATTTTTTGTCTCTGTTTAGTATTTTTCCTCTGTCAGAAAATCAGATTTGAAGTTTAAAACTCATTAGGGTTTACCAAAACCCTAATCTGACTTGTACTTTTCATAAATCTCAAACCACAGATCCAATTCATGATCTATAAAAAAAGAGCTTCATTATTTTTCTGTCTACTGTTCACTTCTGAAATTTCAGAAAATTGTTATTAGGTTTGCTATTTATTTCTGTACTTTCAATCCGAAGTAGCTGTTTTAACCCCTGTTAGATTTGTTATATTTTGGTTCAGATTTTTGGAAGGGTTTCTCCCTAACCAGAGATGGTTTTTTCGATCTGTAAAAAGTAAATTTTTTGTTTTTCTGTATAATTTCTCTTTGTAAAATTTCAGAAATTTTCATGGAGATTTGACCCCTTATTCGGGTCTAACATTGCAACTGGTATGTAACCAAGGGTAAAAATAGCTTATTTTAGGGTTTTAATGCAATTTTTGAGTTGGAATAATTATAAAAATATGTTTCTTCAATTTCAATCTGATTTTAGGATTATAATAAGTGTAGGTGAATTCATTTGATGTTTGAATAGATCAAATTGCAAAATAGGGTACCTGAAAGATCCAAAAACACTGCCAAAATCATGATATTTGTGATATTTCTTGATTTTCGTGTATAATTTCATGTTTTTAGGGTTTTTCCGTATTTAGAATCATGTTAGGATGTTTCATGTTTGATTTTGTGTTTATTTCAATCATAAATCTTAAGTTTTTATCAAAATCTATTTCAGAAAACCCTGATTTCAAGGCCATAGTCTTGCTATCAGGGGTAATTTGGTCATTTGACCTCAATTTCGAAATTCAAAACCCTAATTTTCTCATTTGAATCCATTCATATCATATTTGAGTTAATTTATCACTATTTGTATTTCAAAAGTTGTATTTTACAAAATATCTTTCTGAAAACCCCGATTTCAAGGCTATAGTCTTGCTATCAAGGGTATTTTGGTCATTTTGACCCCAATTTCAAAATTTCAAATTCCATTTTCATATTTATTCCATCTTATTTTATATTTTATTAAGTTTATATAAGGGAATCATATGGAAAATAGCTTATATCTAGCAAAATCCAGTAATTTCTAGATATTACTGGATAAATCTAGAAAAGCCAACATATCTTCACTAACCAATTTTCTAGTTTTGCAGGAACAGTGAAGACTTTATTTCTCTTTATTTCCTATATTTAAATTTGATTAGTGATGTAAATTGTAATTAATTTTGGAATAAGAATTTCAATTCCTACTTAGAATAGGGCTGGATTGCATATAGTTTCAACTTTGATATATAATTGCTATGTTTGTCATTCATGCATATATTTACAAATTCACTATGGTCTACACGAATGACACATGCACTAGCTCTTATGGAGTTGACAAACTTGGTGGAATTTGTATTTATGGCTATAGTCAGAATACGAATGATACCCATATTTATAATCTTCATATTAGCCACATTCAGCCTACACTATTAGGCTAACTTCAAAATGCACTGCATTTCTCAAAAATACAAAAGGATTGTCTCAATTCCTCAAAATCAAGTCTTTCAAATCCATATTCATTCATTTCATTCATTTTCAAATTCCAATTCCAATTCAGAGAAATCAATTTTCTCAAAATTTCTCAAGTCTTTCTCAGAAATTGATTTTCTTAAAACTCTGAGCTTTCAAATGGTATTTCAAGTATTTTTCAAAGTTCAAAAATCGATTTTCCAAGTTATAGCTTCAATTTCCAAGTTTTAATTCAAAGAAATCAAGTTTTTCAAAGTTATTTGAAATTCCTCAGAATCGATTTTCACAAAACTTCAAGATTTCTTCAAAAATCGATTTTCACTTTCCTCAGAAATATTCTCTCACTAAGCTCATGATTTTCCAAGTGTTATATTTTCCAAGAATCTCCAAATATTTTCCAATATTCAAATCAAACATCATGTTTTCAAATATGCATTTTCAGAAATTCATAGCACATGCCTGATTCTTTGTGCATTTAGGAAATAGAATATGATTTAGACAAGTTGAGCAAAGTTAAGCATACAATTGATCATTGGTTCAATTACCCCTGGTAAAGGCACTAGGAATGGTTGAACCTCGTACCGACAGGCAAGTCTCATTCTTCGAAATTATCCCGCATTTTAAAACGGAGGTGAGTTATTTTCAAAATCTTTTTCAAAGGTCAGTTTGATTTGCAAAAGTAAAAATTTTGCGATGATAACAATTACTCGCCTCCGTTTTGAAATATTGCGGGAAAATGGAGAGACATGATTTGCTCGTCGGTACGAGGTTCGACCGTTCCTGGCGCCTTTACGAGGGGTAATCGAACCAAGGATCGAATTTATGCCTTTTTGCTTTGCCTAAATATTATCTAAGAATTTATCCTAAATCTAAATGCACGAAGAATCATGCTTATGCAATGCAAGGATGTATGCTCTTTTGAAAGATGTTTTGAAAATTTCTAAGTTTTTTGAGATGAACTTGATAATGGAGTGAAAAAATGGTTTCTGAATGGTAAAATCTAACTTAGAACTTGAGATAGATCAGAGAAGTTCTAAGTCTTTGAAATAATCAGAGTTAGAAGAATAAATGATTGGATTTTGAAAAGAATGATTTAAAGCTGAGATAAAAGGAAAAAAAGGAATAAATTTTCAAAGTCAGGAATGGATATTGAATTCAAATTGTGAACCCAAAGAAGAGATGAAATTTGAGATGAAATTAAATTTCAGATTTTAAAATTTTGAAATCAGGATTGAATTTGGATTTGAAATCTAGAATTGGGAATGAATTTGAAATCTGGGATCTAAGATGGAATTTGAATCCAAAGTATGAATCTTAAATAGAGTTGAAATCCAAGATGAAATTGAATTCTGGATTTAGAATCTTAAATGGGAATTGGATCTAAAATCTAAGATCCAATGATGGGAGTGGATTCGAAGTTTTGGAATGGAATTTGGATCTGAAATCTGAGATCCAAGATGGAATTGGATCTGAAATTTGGAATGGAATTTGGATCTGAAATTTGAGATCCAAGATGAAATTGAATTCTGGATCCTAAATGGAATTTGGATCTGAAGTCTGAGATCCACGGTGGAATTGGATTCTGGATCCTAAAATGGATTTTGGATTTGAAGTCTGAGATCCAAGATGGAGTTGAATTCTGAATCCTAAAATGGAATTGGATCTGAAATCTGAGATCCAAAATGGAATTGGATTCTGGATCCTAAAATGGAATTGGATCTGAAGTCTAAGATCTAAGATGAAGTTGGATCTGAGATTTGAGATCTGAGATAGGGTCGGATCTGGGTTCTGGAATTCTAAGTGGGATTGGATCCGAATCCTGAGATCCAAAAAGTGGAGGTGGATTCTGGACCCTAAATGTGGTATTGGATCCAAGATCTGGAATCCAAGATGAGATTGGGTTCTAACTTTGGATTTGGATTTTGGAAGTCCAAATGAGACTTTTGAAGATGGATCTGGGTTTTGAAAACCCAGATTTGAATTTAAAACTTTAGAAAAGACTTGAATTTCGAGATTCAGAATCAATCTCAAATTTTGATTTAGAATTTGAAGATAAGAAAACTTGATTTTGAATCAGAAGATGATTTTTAAAGTTAATTTGAACTTTGAAGTTTGGACTTTGATTTTGAATTGGAAATTTGAATATAAAATGAATTCAAAATTTCAGAGTCAAGTTGGACTTTTGAAATAAGATAGAATTGATGAATTGACATGGGAATTGAGAAAAGATATTCAAGATCACTTGGATTTTGGGAAGAATTTTGGAAATATGATGCAGTTCTATCTTAAATGATGAATGAATTTAAAGAATTTAAAATTGGATTTGAAAATCATATTTCATTCTTTAAATGAATGTAAATAAAATTAATGATATAATACACTCCTGACTATGGTCATTGAATGTATTATATGATAATCATATCCAAATTCAAATGAAGAATAAAATACATTTTGGTGTTTTTATAGAGTTTAAAATGAAATTAATTCTCAATATATTCTGACTATGGCCATTGATATATGTATTGAATCAATTTTAGACTAAACTCTGATAAAAGAGGAAAATATTTAAAGAAAATATGATGAATTTTGAAAATGATCCAGTGTGGATCCAGTGTTATTTTATAAAAGATAAAAATCCTAAGTTTTGTTTACATCCTGACTATGGCCATTGATGTAAATCATCAACTTAGGATTAATTACCTTTTATAAAATGGTGCACGTGCCATTCGTGTTTCACTATTGTGAGATTTTGGAAAATAAAGGTAAAAAGCATGAAAATAAGCAATTTATGACATTTACAATGCTCATTCATTTTATCTAAAAGCTGGAAATGTAAATTCTCATTAAGGCCTAACTTATTATAACAATTAAAATTGAAAATACAATTCCTAAGTAATGACATTTTCCACATATTCCCTACAAAACAAAGTTATCACAAGGCAAAGATAAAAGAAAGTGGAAGAAATTAGGTTGAAAATGCAAATACAAATGGTTATACCAATTCTAATTGAGAACAAAATACTATTCTCATTTTACATGAAAAATGCATATGGGCAAGCATCCTAAACTGATGGAAAATTGAGTGTAAGAATGTATATATAAAATATGCCAAACTAATGAAAAGACTAAAAGTAAATGGATGTTTAAGCTAATGGAACTCCTACATGAGGAAATGCATATAATATATCAAATATTAAATCAAAATCAGGTACAAATTATTGGGTTAGTATATCCATGACCCAACTTATGAACCGATGGATTGGAGTTTTTCCACAAACTCTGTTAACTATTGCAATAAGATATCAATCCAATCTTATTGATGAAATAACGATCTCCATAGATTGCAGGCGATGGATCAACTTTCTGCAAATTGACATCCATAACAGTGATTAAATAACAAGTTGAGATGCCAATGGATAGCCAACAGGGAAGTGGCAGGTGGGTCATGGATGAAGAGATGTTGCAGGAGATGAACAACAAGTGTGGTGGTGTGCAACAATGGAGGGTATAGACAATGGTAAGTGTGCACTTAAACAGGTGGGATGCTATGTATAATACATAAGGGTTACAGCGAGTGATGTGGCATGTATAGGGAACTAATGCAAGGAAGTGAAATTGAATACAGAAGAAGGTGGCGTTAAATGAGTTTATGTGAATATAGGAAGGTGTTATGTAGGACAGCAAATAATGGAGAATGGTGCACAGGTGGTTTAATAAAACAGTAATAGCGTCACCATAATTCACAAGACTGACTATTCGGACTTGGATCTGGTTGGGGATTGAGCCAACAGATGAATAAATATTTGTTTTACCAACTCAAAACCATTTCCATGGTACAGTCAACGACTGATGCAAAAAAAGAATATTACTGAAGGTTCACCATGCATCTGAAATTAGCTACAGATAATTGGTGCTTGTAGTGAATAGCATGCTGGAGGCCAATCATCATAGGTCAATACAGAGGCTGAACATGATATGCAGATAACACACCAGCCGATGATCAATGTGCTGATACAATGATGTGTGCAAATCGATGTATGTCAGACAAATTACGCATACAGATTATCATGTGTGGTGTGGTGAATATGAAAAACTAGCTTATGAAATATATTTAATATGTACAACTAACAGGTATAATATGTACAAACTGACATATATAATACACACTAGCATATGTAATGGAGTGAATCAAGATGGACGAATCAGGATGGTTTTTTCCACAGTAACCTCGGCTAGCCCAGCTGGTGCGACATACCAATCTTACTGACTGAAAAGACGATTCTGTAGCCGAAATTCTGAGGCAGATTTAGGATCCCCTCCATCCTCTTTGACATGATTTTTTTTTTATTCTTGTGTCCTGTCATCAGGATGAGAAGTTAGATATCTTACCAGGATGATTTCCTAGACCTGGACAATTCGACTTCCACTTGTTTCTCAGTGTGAAAGTCATGATCCACTCATGTGAATCATTTTCCTAACCATAAAAGAAAAACATCATTAGAGCCTTCATCTAAGAGTAATTCTGCCTTGTTCACATCTGTTTGTAAGATTAGCCTTAATAGCTTGCATTTTGCAACTCAAATTACAGTAAACAAGAACTGTAATTTTCTGGAGATAAGAAAATCTAAAATATTTGGGTGAGGCCCACGTACCGCAATGGTAATGTAGGTTCAAGATAATGAGATCAAAGTGAAACATTCATGCCTATAAAACACATCATAGATGAGGAATTAATGTTGATATACCACCAATACATCAAACTGCAGATCACCAGAGGCCACTGATCATGTATTGCCATGGAGATTGAGGTAACAGTGTAACAGAAATGATAACACAGGTATTGAAAAGGGGAGATAGCGAATATACAAATGAAACGTCATACTGGTGAAACCAGTGAAACACCCCCCCTATGCTGCCACGGATTTCTGGCCTTCTAAGTTTTGGCCGTGTAAAAAAAAAAAATTATAAGCAGGCCATCTGAACGTTAATGTATCTTAAGTTACAAGGATAATGTATGATAAATGGAATGAGATGGATGAGATGCTGTTATGTTAAAACCAAAGAAGTTTGCAATGGATGAATCGTGAACAGGTCTCAAAGAGGGATGCGGAAATATAGTGTGAATGTAGTGGATATTTAGGGAAATGCGAATTGGAAAACCCAGACATTAACAGGTAAAAGACATCAAAAACAAAAAATAAGAAAATTACATGAGATATCTAAACACATATAAGAGATCCAAAAGAAAAAGAAAAGAAAAGAAGACATTAAGATATATGACAATTAAAATCAGTAAATGATCAGGAGGAAGAACAGTAATTCGCAGAATCAAAAGAGGATCAAAACATTACCAAATCATTAAAATGGAGCAGAGCACATAAGCAAATGAAAGAAAAAAAAGTGTTGGAATGAGATATTCCGATTGCTGTTGCACAGGAGGGTGTTAAAGTTATCATGAGCAACTCAACACAGTCCATGGTTCCTTTATTCGGACGATTAATAAGGGGAAACTAAGGAAAATAAGAGGGAAAAAGGAATACAGGGAAAAGAGAGGGAAGGGATCTTACCCGATCTATTAGGATCTCCCTGGACTATAGCCAATCAGATCGAAAAAAAACTCATGCAACTCTAATAGGGGTTCTGGAGGAAGGACAACGCCTCCTGTGTGTTGCAAGGGTGCTGGAGTTTTTTCAACTGTCGAGATGATCGATTTTTCCAAATGATCGACAATCCTCAAAAGCAGAGCCGATGGAGAGAAATTTCGCACTCGATGTGGAAAATGGATGATGCTTAACCCTGGTCGATATTGCCTCTAGAAGCAAAGTTGATGTGTGAGACAAAGAAGTGAATAATCAGAGAAGAAAATGGATGCCTCACGATGATGCACAATGGATGATGTCGATAATGGGATGCTCCAGCAAAAAGGCCGATGGAGGGTTGCTGCGTGAAGGTGGGTGAAAGTCGATGGAAAAATGTGGATCCCCTGAAGAAGATGGGATGTCTCTTCTTAAAGAGAGTCTGGAGGGTTCAAGAATGGAGAATGGTTGAAGATTGAGGGTGAAGACAAGAAGGTTTGTTGAAGATGGACGATGGTGGGGAGCCCTCCTGTGATGGAGTTCGATGGAGGTTTCTAGAGGGGGAAATGCGCGGGAGGGAGTCTGTTATATTTTTATCATATTTCCAAAAAGAGGATCCTCTTTAAAGAAAACCTTTTGTAAAATGGTTTTTCAAATGAGGTTTTTAGAAAAAGACAAGTTTTTAAAAGGTTTTGAGGTCCACATTTTCTAATTTTTTTTTTGTTTTTGTGTTATTTTCCATTTTTTGTATTTTTGGAATAAAATCCTAAAGTTTTACAAGAAAACAAAAATTAAAAACTATTTTTTTTGTATTTTTGCAAATTATTTACAAGAGGAGAGTTTTTCTGAGAATTCAAGGCTATTTTGGGAAAATTTCTTCAGAAAATGGGTTTATATCCGGATGTTTAGGAAATATTCAACGTTTAAAACCTCGAATTGAGAAATACGGGGTTGTGGATCCAACAGGATACCAGATGGACTGTTTGAGATTTTCAAAAATTATTTTTGGTATTTTGAAATTTTAATTTGAAACTTTGGACAACGAGACTCAGATTTGGGTTTTGACACTGGATCTGAATCCAAGATCAAGTTGGATACATCAGCTTGGAATTTAATTCAGAAAATATGAAGAATAACTGAGATTTAGCTTTGATTTTCTCAGAAGATGGGGCCAGGGGCAAAAAGGTCATTTTTACAAGACTTTGAAAATTTTGGGGTGTTCACAAATGGCTAAGACCTTGTTGCGTACCCACGGGGACCACGAGGCATTTGTATCTAAACATCTATGTGAAGTTTAAGTTCGTGCAAAGAGGCATGTGTTAATACGCTTAAATTGTCATAATTGCAAGTATCGTAAAGAGGACGAGTACTTGTTATTGTTATGGTTGTCCAATCTCACTTAGCACTTGCACGTGTTCACACGTGAATAGAAATGATATACAAAAATATTAACATTTATGTTTGATGGTTGAGCAATTAC
The DNA here is from genome assembly GCF_984573655.1 of Nuphar pumila. Lineage (NCBI taxonomy): Eukaryota > Viridiplantae > Streptophyta > Magnoliopsida > Nymphaeales > Nymphaeaceae > Nuphar > Nuphar pumila. The sequence goes on from NC_143257.1 coordinate 78,311,363, forward strand.
ACTTCGCACTTGCATATATTGACACGAACATTCTATGGATTGTATGCGGCATATATAGATATGTGGTAATCCACCTCTTGGCATTACACTAATGCAAGTCGCATATTTCGTATCTAGCATGACCTGACAAAGGTTTGGGATCAAACACCACATTCAGATATTGACACATTTTCCAATCGATATTGTTGAACTCCGTTGTGAGTTAAGCATGAGCGATAGACCCATCTCGTGAGTCAAGCTCACTTGGTTAAGTATGTCACATCCCTTATTGTTAATGTATTATTATCACCTTTGACAGCAAGGTACTTCTCTGTGCTTGTTGTGCTGGAGCACGTAAATGATCGAGCATGACATCAACATTTTTGCTCATGTTACCCTGAGGGGAACACAAGGCCGGATGGGCCTAAGTACCTCGGGAGGAGGAATTGTGACTAGATATGCCTAATTAAGGTTAACTATTGATTTATAAATGTGATGATTTCTATCATCGTAATTACTCCAATATTAAATTGCTTTACTACTTAAATGCCTAAATATCTTCATGTACGTTTGCATTGGGCACACGGTTTACCCTTGACACTTGATCTGTCCCATAAGTACAAAAAGGGAACTTGAAGCGCATTATAGAAATATATGCTTGTCCTTGAGACTGAATTGGATGCCAAAAACTCCATGGCGAGTTTATGTGGGCGATAGACTCATCTCGTGAGTTGAACTCACTGTGCTAAAAACGTGTGGTTACACGTATCTTCCTTTGTAGTATATCCTGTGTGCTTTGGATATATAATTGATGAAACATTCATCATTGCCCTTGAATGCAAATGCTAATTCCTCAATTCTGCTAATCGTTTGATCATGGTAGTACTGCTTATCTTGGAACATGATGCTAGAGTTATATCTTCCTTGCTCACTTGCTTAGATGCTTGATATTATTGTCTAAGTGTGTTAATGCTCGACATTGTCGCTTATCACTTAGCATTATCTTTACTTCATTGTTGTTGTTAGTACTGTTCTTGTGCTTGTCTTGCTTATGGTTCCTTAGTCACTTATCGTTCAGCAGTTGTTTAGCTCAGTTCTTTGTTTTTGCTAGTTTCCTCATTGTACTTGATACTTTCACTATTGCTTAGACTTGTAGCACGTGCACTTAAATGACACATGCACATATATCTGTCACTTTACCAGTTTACATGTTATATGCCTTTTTCCATGATAATTAGATGTATGAGGTTGTTGATCTTCACCAACTCGCAAGAGTTCTGACCCCGTTTTATGGGGATACAGGTGACTGACTCGATGTGGTGTGATGGAGCTCGATATACGGCAGAGGACTGAACCCACACTCTAGAACTTGTGATCTTGGCAGTAGTCTTTTGAAAAGAGAAATGATGTATATTCCTCATGTATTAATTTGTAATAAATAAAATGTTTCCTTTTGTTGTTCACCCTGTAACCCGCCCAGAATTTTCAATTGTTTTCCCTTGTGAGTTTTTCCGCTTTGCACAATGCTTTAAAAAAAAATCAACTCTAAAAATTTAAGGATTTTCCAAGTTGGGATTTTGGGGCGTCACATACATCACACATTCTCCTCCACTAGAAAAAATGGACGTCCTTGTTGATACTTCCCAGATTGAGAAGCGACTGATGTTGTCATGGAGTTCCTGGTAAGGTAAAGCCACTCTATTGTGGTGGAATCATCACCCACTAAGATACACTGCGTAGACAAGCCGCCATGAAATTTCAAAGGTTGGAGGTGGTCTGGTCCTCCTGAGTAGAGCAGGTGTCTTTCAACCCATAGTAGCTCATTGAGCAAAGCAATGCGACCACAGGCAACACATGGCCCAAAAGATCAGAGCAACATGGGCCAAGGCAGCAATATAGTTTTTAGCAAAGCGTTGGTTCTTCAGCAACTGATAGTCCTTCGAGGAGGGGCAACAGAGCATCGACTTCTCTGAGCAAAATACAGCTAACATTTTGGAAATTGAGTGTCTTCACAGTTTGCTCCCATGCGCCAAAGAGCAGAGGTTTGGCCTTCAAAGACTATATCACAGAGTCCTTCTATTGCTTGCTCGGTGCCTTGCCGCACCACCTTGTTTGCTTGAAGGTTGCTCGTGCTCATTGGTGATTGCCTGCCACACTACTTGCATCTATGGTTTTGTGTGTAGTCATCTCTCATGGGTTGTTGCTTGCCCATGAGCCTCTAGCCTCATTGGGCCTCCCAAGTGTTGTGAGCACTGATTGGGCATTCGTTGCTACACGGTGTTCCTCAATAGTTGTCTCCCAAGTGTTGTGAGCACTTATTGGGCATTCGCTCTTATACGGTGGCCTTGAAGAGTTGCCACCCACACTTCACTTCTGCTCCTTGGTGTCGTCTATCGATGCACCACCTCGCTTTCCTCCAGCACGCTGCTTCCGCTCTATAGGCTTGCCTAGTTCGCATCCTAGCACCACACGGTCCTCAGCAAAAAGACCGTGACACTACACACGCGTTGCCTCAAGGTCTGTATCATAGTCAACATTGTTGTCGTGTGTCCCCTAGAGTTATTGATCAACCCCTATAATATGTGCATATTTAGGAAGTTTGGAAAATCCCTGAATAAAGGATGCGCCTTTAGAGGTAGAATTCTCAAATTCTTATCGAGGCTTAGGGTTATGATTCTCTTATGCTTACTAGGTTCTTAATTACACAAGGGGTGTATAAGTAGTTACCAGTCGATGCTTTTAGAACCCACAAATGGTCCTTTTTTGGTTCATATATTTGTTAAAATATTTTATTGAACTAGCTAGAGTTGGGTTTGGCAGATGGGGAAAACAAAATTGATTCCTACTTTGCAGGGATTTTGGACATACCACCTATGATACCTGGTAGTCTGGGCCGCCTACGACCAAAGACTGGGGACCAAGGGAGACTCTAATGCCCCCCAAAAACCAAACAACGGTCAATCGATTGTGTGTACCCCCACTTTCTCTAAAGTGATCCCCGATCCAATGGACCTAGTCTGAATGGGTCATCGATGTTATTTAATTATTAGGCTCATCAATTAAATTATATGTGCTCATAGTACACACACCCGGGCTTACAAGCCCAATCTCTTTATTGGAGATTCCATAAGCAAGTCCGTTTTGACCCTTTTAAACACTCACTATAATATTTGGAAATTTTCAAGTCCTTAGATTTTTTTTTGGAATTCAAAAATTTCTTGCCAAAATAAAGTCTTAATTTTTACTATTTGGTTGAAATGAATGCTTGTGGATATTCATAAGGTTTAGAGTAAATAAATATATTAAAATGAGGTAAAAATAACCCTTACACGTTTAGGGTTTTTCTTTTAGAAAATCTGAAGTTTATTCTATTTAAAACATTTTTGTTAAAAGTTTGATTTCTTTTTTGAAGGAAAATATATTTAAAATGAGTAATTTAAATAAATTGAATTGTGGTAATATGATTATTAAAACCCTAATATGCTAGAGTTAGTTTATACTTAGTATATTTACATTTCATTTGAATTTTAGTTCATTTAGGAAAAGTCTTAATTGACATTTAAATTAAATTTAAGAAGAATTTATTTGTAATTTAATGGAATGGATTTCAAAAAAAAACTCTAAGGTGGGACGTCCATCTAGAGGACTCCACAAGGAGTGGTGTCACCTATAAAGAGTCCTAATAGGGGTTGAGGTAAGAGGGAAACAAGGTATTTTAGTAGGATTATAACTCTAGTCAACTTGCTTACTTGGCAAGTTAGGAAAAAAATTGATACTCTATCGTAGCCTTTAGATCAAAGGGCTGGAATTAATTTCAGCCCTTGATCTAAAAGGCCATGTTTATAAATAGAGAAGGGCTGCATGCCCCTCCCCACTCTTTGTTGAATTTTTTTTAGCTCTTTCTCTCTCCCCCTAAAACCTCTTTTATCTCCTCTCTTCCCCACGCTCCATAGAGCCTTTCCTTCTCTTTCTTGGATTCAATAAAGACCTCCACGTGATTCCAAGGGGTGTATAAGATCTTTCTCAAGTTAGTAGAAGGTGTGGATCATCCGGGTCATGCAAAAAGACCTGTCAAACTGTTTGAAAAATGTTTTTCGCATATGAGGTAGGTGATCTATGCTTTTCTTGCAAGAATGAAATTCTTGGCATGAATTCTAATGATTTTTCATGAGTTTAGACCATGATCAAACCCTCCTAACCGTGGTTTTGAACCAGATCTAAAGATCTATGGAAAAAGAACGATTTCCCGAAAAAAAACCCCTCTTGGAAATCAGTTTTTTCATAAAAACCCAATTTCTCAGAAAAGCAATTTGTAAAATAGGTTGTTATGCTATGATTCTCTTGCAAGTAATGATTTGTATTGGTAAAATAGGTTGTTGTAGACATTTTATAAAATTTTTGTGAATTTTCATGGTAGAAATTTTGGGATATTGCAATTTTATCAATATCGGGTTTTTTGAGAAAATAAACTAGTAAATATTGAAACGATGGGGATATCGTAGCTAATATTATGCAATATTCAATGGTAGTTGATAGAATATATTAAAGTAGATATTCTATAATTTTTGTAGATTTTTTTTGAGTTTTTATTTCATGCATATTCCATGATTTAGTTAATTTATTGTGTATTTTACCGAATTAATTTATGAGAAAATAAAGCGTGTGCGATATGGGCATATTTTTTTAGCCAAATGACTGAGGAAAAGTGTGATTTGTCTTAGTTAAAATATATCAAACTTAGTTGTATATTTTATTCTAGGTTTTATTAAATTTATGCAAGAAAAATCACGGGTGTACGAATTCGGGTGACCCGGTTCGGTCCAACCCGAAAGCATAGACCCAAAATTATAGCTTTTTGGTTAGACATCTGACCAGTAAAATATTTGTATCTCTCTCGTTTAAAAGAGTTTTGATAAACGGTTCATTTCATTGGAAAGCTAACAAAATGTTACATTTATTGTGAAATTTTGGGCTCTGTTAATGGACTGAGCATGGCCCTGTGATAGTCGGAATAGAATATGTCATATCTATAGTAAAATGTTCATAACCCCCTCATACGTTAGAATTTTCATGAACGGTTTGCAACTACGGAAAGCTGATAAAATTTCCTACATATTATAAAAATATCAACTCTATTCACTGAATGTAACTTTTTTTCTGTTAGCTCTGTAATAGTCGGACAGAGTTGAGGATTTTGCTAATCGAGATCGGTCCTTAGATCTAGGGTCGACCTTTGTGTAGTTTGCATATATGTTGTATAAATTTCTTCATATCGAATAGCATGCAGCATGTGAATCCGTATGCAGGTCTGATTTTATGCAGAAGTTTTTATGTCTAGCTTAAGACATGTATTGCTACTGAGATGGTTATGCACGAGGCCTAAGAAAGCCTACACATAAAGATAAAGGATCAAAGGGTCTAATGAATGCAAGTTCATGGTTTAATTTCAAATATTGTGTTGGTTGCATGTATGCCCATGTTATAATGATGATGATGATGATGATGATATTGATGTTGTAACGATATTGATGCTCTAATTCATGTTCTGTATAGCATTGGCCATGTACATGCATATGTGCTAACTAAATCATGAATATGAATGAAATTTTTATTTTTGCACATGCTTAAATTCGTGTTAAAAGCATGATTGAATAAATATTTCAATGTTTTATAAGAATGCATCTATTGCTCGTAAAGTGGCTAAAGGTTTTGATGTTGCATGAAAAATATAAATATAATCAAGTAAACATGTGACATTAAAATCAAGATACTTGCTGGGAGAGTAGCAAGTGGTATAAAACTTCATGGGGCAAGTATGTTTCGAGTACGAAAGGTTGCTCATCTCCTCCCACGATTTTATCGAGAAACCTCTACATTAGATTGAAGTGTAAAGGGAAAGGAACTCATGAGGAAATTTGATACATCAGGTTGAAAGGTGTTGGAAATCTCTCTTGTATTATCGTCCCTCACCCTGTCCTGGTGAAAGGGCTCGGGCTGGTCAAAGTCACCCCTGCATGTAAAACACTACCTTAGCCATGGTCCTGATCTGGTAGTAAAGCCTGTGTCATATCAGCAGGGCTAAAAAGTGATAACTTTAGATGTATGTGCATTAGTTAGGCATTGCATGCATCACTTAAGAAAGAGAACGTAATTAAAGACAAGAATATTTACATGCATGGAAGGGCTTCTGCATATGATAAGTCATGCAGATTAACTGCTCATGCATCTTACTTCTTGAATGTATGAATTGATTCTCGCTTGGTTAATTTGGTAGATTGAATATGCATAACTAGTTAAGTAATTATTTCAGTAAATTTTAAGTGCTAAACTATGAAACTGTTGTTGAAATTCCTGCTTTGTATTTGTCTTACAAGTTTAGTATCATCTTACTCTACTCAGACATGTGCTGTCTGACCCTATATGGTTTAATATTTTTCAGGTAATGAGGAGTAGCTTACATGCGAAGGCAAGAAGTTGCGATGAGGACTGAACCTACCATTTCTTTGCATTTACAAGATTTTTGGACTTTGATTTATTATTTGATTATTATGTCAATGCACTAAAGTAATTAATTTTTTTAATGATTGTGGACATTGATTTATTTTATATAAGTTGAAATCTATTTCTTTTAAATCCCCACAATCATATGGTTATGCATGAATAAGAGAAGTAGCACGCCAGCTTTTAGACCCGATTTATTTTTTTTTTCTATTGTTGTTTGCTAAAATATTTAAAGGTATTTCAAAAAAAAAAATCTACCATTTTTTGGGTTATGAAAAATTGGGGTGTTACAAACTTGGTATCAGAGCTTAAGGAAAGAATGACTCAAAGCTCGTACAGCCAACCACCAACGTTGTAAGTATGTTCCATTTTAGTCTAGTTTGATGATATGTTATGCCTAAAAACAGTTTCCTTTGTTGATGGTTGCAAAACCAGAACATAAATGTTATAGGGTCATATGAACAAGAGTTTTTGATTTATACCGAACTTAAAAGTAATCAGAATCCATATATGTGTTTGTAGATGGCCAACCGACAGCCTGCAGGTTGGACTTCTTGGAGGCACTTCATTTTTTAAGCCCTCACGACTCTTACGGCCACTTGCCAGAACCTTGTCGGCAACAGGGGTAATGGCAATGGTAGAGGCCATCAGCGTAATGGACCCGTAGCACTGCCTCCTGTCGTAGTTTATACAACATCTTACAAACGCTTCATGGAATTGATCCCTCCTACTTTCACTAGTAAGAAGGATCGTGATGCGGCAGAGGAGTGGGTTCACACGATTGGCAAGATCTTTGAGATTCTCAAGGTCCCCACTGAGAGACAGGTTTCCTTCGCCACTTACCGGCTTCAAGGTGATGCCAAGAGCTGGTGGGAGATGACACAAGAGGCACGCTATACGCCGAATGAGCAATGCACCCTCACATAGAAGAAGTTCATAATGGTGTTCATAGACACCTACTTTTCTCAGTATGCACGCAATCGCAAGATGCAGGAGTTCTTGGATCTTCATCAAGGGTCAATGAAGGTGACAGAGTACACCACACATTTCTGGTACCTAGAGAAGTATTGTCTGCATACGTACACCACATATGAGGTGCGGTTCAATAAGTATGTGCATGGTTTATGCAATGGTTTGAGGACGAGAGTGCTTACTAGCCATCCTCAAAATCTCAACCAGGCCATCAAGATGGCCACAATACTGCAGGATGACTGGGAGTCTTCTAAGAAGGCTCAGCCTAGCCAATTCGAAAAGTCAAAGGGCAGTGGGAATAAGGCCCCTCGACCAGCTACGAAGACTAGTAGGTGTAAACACCCCAAATTTTTCAAGTCCGTTCCAGACATCTCCTTCTGCAGATGCCAAACCCCCTTTTGTACTTCCAATCCATTCAGAAGTATATTTGAATCAATTTCTAATCTCAAATTCATCTGATATTTGATATCCAATTTTATTTCTTGGTTTCTGATCCCGATTCAAGATCCATTTCCAGGTTTAATCCAATATCCAAATTCAAGCCTAGATTTTTCGTTTCAAAGATCTTTTTTTTTTATTTCCTGGGTTTGAGCCCAATTCGAACCAATTTTCTTCATTTTGATATGCAATCGAGATCCAGATCCAATTTTTATTCAAAACCTTAGATCCAGATCCATTTCAAAATTTAATTTTATCCTAATTTCAAAATCCATTCTTGAATTTGAAATTCAAATCCATCATTTTGAAAAAATCTTTTGAAAAATACACTAGATCCAGTTTGTAATTCAATTTGGATTTTGAAATATCAAAAACGGATCCAGATCCAGATTCAAAATCCAAATTTTATTTGGGGATTTAAATTCAAAATCAAAATCCAATTTTTATCCCCAATTCAAAAACAATTCTTGAAATTCAAACCCAAATTTAATATTTTTGCAAAATTTCTCAAAATTCAACCTGGATCCAGTTTTTAACTCAATTTGGATTTTAAAAATCAAATTGGATCTCAGATCCAATCAAAATCCATTATTTTCAGAATTCTCCTTTTTTATTCACATTTTATTTAACTTAGATTTTTAAACCTATTAAAATAAAAAAGAAGAAAAAAATACATTTCCAAAGAAAGGGAACCACTTGGCATTTTTCAAATTCATTTTAAAATTCACTTTTAAAACCCCTTTTTGCTTTTAAAAACACACATGAGCATCACTTACAAAATGATTCCATGTGTCAAAATTTTAACCAAATGGCCAAACTACCCATTTAAAAAAACATTAAAAGACACACATGGGCACAAGGGTGCCACATGTCAAATTTTTTGACAAATGGGCATTTTTGCCCATTTGACAATTAAAAAATGGCCCCATAGGGGGGGGCGCCCCCCCTCATTCCAGCCCTCCAAAAAGGAGGAAAAGGATGAGGAAAAGGAGGAGGAAAAAAACAAAAAAGGAGAAGAAGAAGTGTTGTCATCTCCATTCTCTCTTCTCTCTCCAGCCCTTAAGGTAAGCTCTCCCCCACTCTCTCACTCTCTCTCCTCTTCTACTTTTTTTTTCTAAACTCCCCATCTCTTTTCTTTTCTTTTATTTCTTGCAATTTCCTCTTAATTCAATGTAATAGCAATATAGATCTAACTTAATTTCATGTTAATTTTTATTTTCTATGCTTTGATCTACTCAATTTGCTATTTACTTTATGCATTTTCCTTTTAGCCACTTAGAATTGAGATTTGATCTTTCAGTAGATCAAATCTCACATTCAAAAGGCAAAATCAATTTTAATTTATGCCCTAATGCTTTTAATTCCATGTTTAGATGGTTTATTATTGTTTTTATGTCATTCTAATCATCATATATGATCTAGATTGGTAGATCTCATGTTTGATCATTGGATCAAATCACTTATGAGATTTTACTCCATTCAATTATGCTGAGATGATATTTTCAATTTTGATCCATTTTTGCTTTCATTATTTCGCATATAATTAGGTATTATTTTGATTTGATTTTTTTACCACATCTTTATTAGTATGTTTTCAAGATCCATACTAAAAATAAGATCAATCTGAGTTGGTGTGGTCCCTCAAAAAAATTGGGATTCGGAACCCACTCTTTTGAGTCATTCGAATTTGGCCTGAAATTAGACCAACTTGTTTGAGTGATTTCTCCCTAACCAGATATGATTTTTCAAATCTGTAAAAAAGGGATATCTCAAGAATTAAGTATAGTTTGTCTATACCAAAATTCATCAGTTTGTATGATGTTTTGATATCTGATTTTGGTTAAAAACCATAACTCTGTAACCCTGTGTCATTTCAATGGTTCAGAATTTTATCCATTTTGTCAGAGTCATATCTCTTTAATGAGAGATCATTTTTAAAATATGTAAAAAGGATCCTCTTTATATTCATGTCTCATTTTTTTGTGTAAAGTTTCATTCATTTATATAGAGTATTTCTATTTTTTTGCATTTTAAGTCAAAACCTTATATGTTTACAATTTTAGGCATCATTCTGACTTAAATTCAACTTGTTGCATTCATATCTCCCTAATGGGAGATCATTTTTTAGATCTGTAAAAAGATTTTTTTCCTTAGAATATCTAGTTTATTTATGACAATTTTAAAAAAAATTCATTAAGTTTTCATCTATCATTCAGATAAAAAACCAGAAACCTATTGAATTTTCTTTCAAAGGCTTTCACAGATTTTTGGCCAACTTGATCAGATGAAATCTTCCTAATGGGAAATTATTTTTTAGATATATAAATTAAAAATATTTCATGGTTAAACTTAGCAAGTTATCCCACAAATTTGGGAGAAATTAAATCAGTTTGGCCCCTAAAACTCAAAAATTACAGAAACTTGTCTGTCAAGACTCCATTTCCTGATTTTAGAATTTATTTCTCAATGTTTTAGTCATATCTCGAGTTTTAAAAATGCTTTTCAAGATCTGCAAATAGGAAATTCTTCCTTAAAAAGTTAAGAATCTATGGAATCAATTTTCAACTCAATCTGAATTGTTTTAGGCTTCCATTCATTCGAAATACTCTGACAGAGTTGATTTACATATCTCAATTTTAAAATATTTTGTTTTACTTGGATAAAAAAAACAAAATTCTGATTTTACTTCAAACGTTTTCTGTATTTTTTGATTCTAGGATATTTTTAATGTTATTAGGAACCTTTAAATTAAATTTCATCAATTTCCAATATGTCTATGGATTTTTTCTTTATTTTTAGGGCATAAAAAGGCTAAATTATGGGTTTTCTCAATTTTTCAATAATTGAGAAAAATCCACAAAGGCCTTACATTTATTGCTAACATGTTTACTCATTTTGCATGAATTTCTATTTTTTTTCAATTATTACAATTAATTCAAGGGTTGTAATAATCCGTGGTGTATGTTTACTTTTTCATTTTCATACTTAATATGACACATGTTGCATTTTTATTTTATTTCTCAATGGCACTATGGTGAAACACAAATGACACGTGTATCATTTAATAGAGGATAAATAAAAACTAAATAAAGTTCGTATTTACGGACATAGTTGGAATATGAATAATACTTAGAATTATTATTCTTCATTAAAATACAATTCATTTTAAAAAATCATCATATTTCAAATACATTTTCTTTCTTTATTAGAATCTAAAATAAAGATTAAATCAAAGTATATTCATGGCCATAGTCATAAATATATGAAAAATTAATCTTATTTTAATTCTATAAAGGCAAAAAATTTTATTTTATTCTTTATTAGAATTTAAATAAAGATTAAATTAGAATATGTTTGTGACCATAGTCATGAATATATTAAAGTTTTAATCTTGTTTTAATTCTATTAAAGAATGAAATTTGATTTTAATTCCAATTTCAAATAAATTCTTTTTAAATATATTCATTATTTAAGATAGAATTGCATCATTATTTTCTATTTTTCAAAATTATTCAAAATATTTTCAATTTCAAAGTATTTTCCAAGTGATTTTTGAAATTTATTTTCCATTTTGTTATAAAAAATAAAGCTCAAAACTATTTCGAAATTGAATTTCAATTTCAAATTTAAAATCATTTGCAAATTAAAAGTATTTTCAAAATCATTTTCAAAATCCAAAATAATTTCAATTTCAATTTCAATTTCAATTTTTAAATTCAAATTTCTATTTCAAATTCAAAATTTTGAATTTTTCAAATTTCATTTCAATTTCCAAACTTGATTTAATTCTAAAATCAATTTTGAATTTTTGAATTTCAAAATGATTTCAGTTAAATTTCATTTTCCAAAATTCCATTTCATTTCTCAAATTTTAAATTTTAACTTTTATTCATATCACAATTCCAAATTGAATTTAAACTTGAATTCTTCATTCTGAATTTCAACTCCAATTCTTCAATTTCTAAATCAAAAGTTCTTTCTTATTTTCCAAATTTCAATTCTAATTTTGATTTTCAATTTCATTTTTAAAGTTTCAAATTCAATTTGAAATTCCAAATTCGATTTCTAAATTCAATTCTGATTTCAAAAATCAGTTCTAATTTCAATTTTCAATTTCAATCAATTCATATTTCTAAACTTAATTTTAAATTCAATTTCAACTTTTAATTTCATTTTGCAATTTTAAACTCAAAATTCATATCAAACTTCAAGTTCTCAATTCGAATTTCAAGTTTTTCAAGTCAAATCCAAAACAATTTCAAGTTTTCAATTCAATTTCAATTTCAATTTCAATTTCAATTTCAATTTTAATTCCAATTTTTTAATTCAGGTTCAATTCTTCCATTTCCTAAAAAGATATTTTCAAATCCATTTCAAAATCACTTGGAAAATTCAGATTTCTGAAATCCTTCTAAAAAAATATACATACTTTCAAGTTCAAAAATCATAGCACAAGCATGATTCTATGTGCATTTAGGACTTAGAATAATTTCTTAGGCAAATTTGAACAAGTTAAAGGCATAAAATTTGATCCTTGGTTCGATTACCCCTGGTAAAGGTGCCAAGAACGGTTGAACCTCGTACCGATGAGCGAATCCCGTCTCCCAGTTTTCTCGCATTTTTTAAAAACAGAGGCGAGTAACTTTTCCAAATCTTTTTAAAAGGTCAAGTGGACCTTGCGAGAGTTTTCCCTTCCTTAAAAAGAAAGGAAAATTTTGGCAACAATCATAGTAGGGCGCCACCTATAAAGAAGGTCAGGGTGCAATAGGGTGGTGCGCTGGCACCACAAACATATACAGTATGTAAGCACTGCAATAAGAGGCATCCTGGAGTCTGCTATCGAGTCTCTGGTGCATGTATCAGATGTGGACAAAAGGGTCACTTCATCAATGACTGCCCTATGAGGCCAGCACAGGAGGGAGCCACTTCTACTCCTTGAGGACCATAGCACCAGTGACCCCAGCAGTCCCAGGCACAGGGACAGAAGAGAGCCACTGGATGTCTGTACGCGACTTCGGCGGAGGAGTTGCAAGAGGACGCTAATGTTGTCAAAGATACAATCTATATTGCAAAGTTTGGTACTAAAGTTCTTTTTGACACTCATGCTACTCATTCTTTTGTATCTGTACGTTTTGCAAACTTGATTGATGTTACACCCATTTTACTGGGAAACATTCTTGAAGTTATCATACCTTCAAGTGGTATCTCTATCGCTCATACCTATCTACCAAGAGTAGAGGTTATGATTTCTGAGCAGAACCTCCCTGCCAACCTTATCCTTTTGGATATGGTGGGTTATGATGTTATACTTGGCATAGATTGGATGTATGAGCACTACACTTGTATTTTTTGTCATAAGCAACGCATCCAATTTGCTTTTCCCAATCAGCCTTATAAACACCCCAAATTTTTCACATCCATTCTCAAACAACCCTCCTCGTGCAGTACCAACCCTGTTAGGTCAGTGTAGGAGTCAAACCCCGAGTCAGTTTCAGAAAATCACCATTTTACCCACTTTCACTAGGAAAATTACCATTTTACCCCTAGGTCATCCCGAACCCAGTCAGTCGGAGTCAACCGAGCTTGTGGGTCAGTTCAGAACAGTTAGAATATCAGTCATTTCAAGCTCATCCGAGCTCACAATGAACATACCATTTCCATTTCTGACCATTCCTGCCAAAATGAGATCATTTCTTCAAAAATGAGCTTATTTCTCACTCAAATCCAAGCCAATTGTCTCTGAGTCAGTCATTCATATTCCCAAGAGTCTAACTTGAGATCACCAGGAGTTCGAGTGCTCCAGTTTCAGTTCAAAACCATTTCTAAGTGTCCGAGAGCCCATTTTAGTCCATTTAAGCTCTTTTAGCTAAAATTGAGCTGAGTTCAGCCAATTGAGCTAGTGTTCGAGCTTTGATTTTAGTTCATGTCAGTATTACTAACCTTTGTTCTAGCTCAAAGCAAGCTCAGATCCCTAATTCACTTTACTCCAGTGACCATTCTGTACCATTTCTCTAAAAATGGCAGTATTTCTTAAAAATTTAGTCGAAGAGCCCAGTTAAGTCAGTACCTTGTCAGTTTATTTGAGTTTTGAAACTCTAAAACCCAGCTCAATCCAACTCATTTTAGTTCATTTCAGCTTAAACCTTGATTTTCAGTGTCACTCTAATCCAGTAGAATCCAGAAACCATTTCTTCAACCATTTTGCAAATTTTATCAGTTTTTATGCTTTTTGAACTAGTATAACTGCCAGTCGGGGTCTAACATCCAAAATTCTTCATTCAGGGTTTGCATTTCGCATGCCATTTCTCATCATTTCATATCATTTCTTAGCATTTCATAACATTTCATCATATTTCATTCCATTTTCGAAGTCCAGAACTCCAGTTTTATAAATTTTAATCCAGATTAAGTTTTAAAAAGTTTTCAGAAATCAATTTCAAACCCTGGGTTTCTAAAATTGACATTTTTACCCCGGGAGTCTAAATTTAGAAATATTTTCCCAAGAAAAACAATTTGGATTTATTTCAAACTCAAAATTTTAAATTCTACACTAGATTTGCTTCACAACGGGGTATTGAACTTCAAAATCCGAGCTCGTTTCAAAAACTGCCAAAAATAGCTCGTTTCATCTGAATTTTTTTTAAAAAGACTATTTTACCCCTCTAATCGTCAAAATGAATTTCAAAAGTGGAATTTGGACCCGCTCTGAGATGGCCCATCCATTTGCATTTTTCGTTTTAATTTATATATAAAAAAAATTTACCTTTTTGTCATTTTCTTTATTTTTATTTTTTTACCTAAGGTGGGACCCACAATGGGGTCGACCACCCTAGCCACTCTTTCCTCTCCATTTCCTCTCTTTCCTCCTCTCCTTTTCCTTTTCTCCTTCATTTCTTTTCTTCTTTCTTTCTTTTTTTTCTTCTTTCTTTCTTTTCTTCCTTTCTTCTTCCTTTTTCTTTTCTTTCTTTCTTTCCTCTCCCTCCATTCACGAATAGCATTCTCCAGCCCCTTCTTCTTCCTCTTTCCCTCTCCTTTCTTCCCCTTTCTTTCCTTTTCCTTCTTCTCCTCTTCTTTCCTTTTCCTTCCCTTCCTTCTTCCTTCTTTCCTCTTTCTTCCTTACCTCCTTTCCATTTTTTTTTTTAAAGGCATGAGGCTACAGCCATTCACCATCTCACGCCTCTCTCTCTCTCTCTCTCTCTCTCTCTCTCTCTCCTTCTCTCTTTTGCTGCTACAACCACAGCAAAAAAAATTCCTCCCATTACACAACTCTCCAACCTCTTAACAGAAGCCTTGGCTGCAACTTCCAGCAAAAAGAGACACAACCACCAGCCTTCTAGCAGCCACCACGAAGGATTCATGCCAGCCACCCTTGGCTTCCTCTAGTGGCAGCCACTCCAACGTCTTCAAGGTGATCCTTTCATCTCCATTGCTCCAGCCAACAGCCATCCATGCCCAGCAGTTCCAGCCAGCGCCACCACCCTCAACTCCAGCCCATCAACAAAGGGGCAGATCCTCTCCAGTTGCAGCCACCTGCTGCATCTCATCAACCAGCGCCACAACAGCCTCCTTCCATTCCTTCCAACCGGCCTTCACTTTGAAACAGCCTCCACCCTAAATACACCATCCCCAGCAGGTCTGCAACGCCTCTAACACAGCTCCAGTCTTCCTTCTTACGCCCAGCAGCTCTTGCCACCATTGCTATTAGCCACTCCAAGTACAGCCACAACAGCTACCTCCGATCATCTCCATTCAAGTCCATCCAACACCTCCTTTTGCAGTAAAGGGGCCACCTCTAGCTGGACCTCCATCCCGTTGGTCGACCAACATCATCCACTCCAAACTTCCCTTTCAGCCCAATTGCTGCCTCAATTCCATTCATAGTAGTCGAACCCTCCAAGGTGAGTCCATTGTCCCTTTATTTCATATCTTCTCGTTCTTAGTGAAACCCTTATATACTTCATTTTTGTCGTCCATTGATTTGAAGTTTTATTTTATTTTTTTATGGATGCTATGGAATCAAATCAAATTTTGAATTGGTTGTGTATGAATGCTTTTCCATAATTCTTAAATTGAGAAACATGATAGTAGTTTCATCTCACGTATTTAGGCTAAGTAAAACGTAAGATTCATCTATCTATTGGATGGATTCTCTCATTTTGAGAGTCAACATCAAAATAGGTCATTCACCCTTCATGATGATTTTGATTTTTATTTTCATGTTTTATACAATTTTAAATTAAAAAAAATGCATTTAGCTAAATTTCATCATGTATTTATTCATTTTACACAGTTTTATTAATAGATTGATTTAGAATCTGTAGAGTTTCAAGTTTGTGTAAAGTCCATGTGTTATTTTATGTGAGATTATGCATTAATAAATTCTGTAAAATTTAGATCAATTAGGCTTATATGTCTCTGATTTATTGCTGAAAATTTGATTCAATTCGGGTTTCAGAACCCATCTAAACCAATCAAACCCTAAATCGGGTTTTCTGTTTCTCTGAACTTCCCGTTTGTGCTTTAGCAGTCAAGAACCTTCAGATTCACCCTTGTGGGGGATTTGAATCGTTCTCTAATAATCACAGTGGATTTATAATTGAATCTACTAATGATCTGAAAATTTTGGGATATGTACAAGCAGATTTACCCTCTGTCAAAAATCGGATTTCTCATACCCCTAGGAAAATCTTGATTTTCCTTTGTCAGGGTATAGACAAACCCTAATGCACTAAGTCCGTTTAATCCGTAGCTCGTCTGCAAAAACTTTCAACATTAAAGTTGTTCCTAACATATTTTCCTGTCATTTACCAAAATTTGGGGATTTTTGGAACTGTCGTAGTATGTTTTTTGAAATTGTCTTTTCTGTCTGACAGATTCCAATATCCAGAATTTCAGAGATTTGGGTCTCTGATAACAGTATCCCCTTTTCCAAACCGTTACCCAAATTCCAATGATGCAAAAAAATAAAATTTTCCTCTGTTTGTCAAGGACATTTCCGCATAATTTCAGCCTTTTCCCCATCAGTTTGATATTTTTTCCACATTTTCTACCGAAACTTGTTTGTTTCTCCCAAATCCTAGAGTCGTCGGATTCCGATCCGACTTGCCGGAGTTGTACAGATCCGATCATAGGTTAAAACGAGAAAGTGTAAAATTCAAAAATCTTTGCCTTATTGTTATATATCACCCCATAAAATTTGGGAAATTTTTATGGAAGTTTGATATCCGAAATCCCGTTTAGAATCAGCATTTTAGACAAAATTTTGAATTTCTTAGGATTTTAACTATTTTCCATATTACGAAAATACAACAAAATTATATTCTCGACCTCCATACCGTTTTTAGGGTTATTTTAGGTGTCCATGCCAAATTTGGCTTAATTCCAAGTTTATTTTCTCCATGTGTTAGTTTATCTTTAAATTCAGAAGCGAGAATCAGGCGAAAATCAAGTTAAAATTGATATTTTATGATATTTTTTCCATTTTAGGGTTTTTATCATGTACCTAAGCCTGTAGAATCATATTAGGGTTAATTTCAATGTCATTTTCATTTTATATTTTCTATTTTTGCAAAATTTATTTCAGAAAACCCTGGTTTCAAGGCCATAGTCTTGTTATCAAGGGTATTTTGGTCATTTTGACCTAAATTTTGAAATTTCAATCTTTGATTCTTCAAATTTTCATGCATATAATCATATTTCATCATATTGTATTTGATTTATTTCATTTGATTTTCAAAATTCCAAAATTTACCAAATTTCTTTCAAGAAAACCCTGATTTCAAGGTTATCATGGGTATTTTGGTCATTTTGACCCCAATTTTGAATTTTCAAGTTTATTTTCGAAATTTATTCATTATTTATCATGTTTATATCAAAGGGGGTATGAATTTGGGTTTATATCTGTATAATATCTGATAATTTTCCATATTTTCGGATAAATTCAGAAAAACCTACTTTTTTGTGCTAATCTTGTTTTCTAGTTTTGCAGGAATATTCAAGAAGAAGACTTAGTTTTATTTTTTTTTTTCATTTCAAATTCAATGTAATATCAAATGTAATATTTGGAATAAGAGTTCATTTCTGCTTAGAATAGGGCTGCATTGCATATAGTTTAATTTCTGCAAATTTCAATATTTGATGTATCATTCATGCACATTTATTTCAAATTCACTATGGTTGACACAAATGGCACGTGCACAAGCTCTTATGGAGTTTATGAACTCGATGGGATTCGTATTTATGGCCATAGTCAGAATACAAAGAAAACCAAGATTTATGATCTTCGTATTAGCCACATTCAGCATACAAACTTCAAAAATGCACTGCATTTCTCCAAGTTTCAAAAGGATTTCCCAATTCCTCAATTGAAATTCTCTTTCAAATTCATATTCATTCATTCATTTCATTCAAATTGCATTATTTTCAAATTCACTTTTCAATTTCAAGAAAATCAATTTTCTCAAGGATTTACCAAGTTTTTCTCAGGATTGGATTTTCTCAGAATTCTAAATTTCAAATGAGATTTCAAGGCATTTCTCAAGTTCAAATCAAGATTTTCCAATGCTTTAACGTTCTCAAATTTTAAAATCCCAAGTTTTCAGAAATCGATTTTTTTCAGAATTCCCATTTTCTTGAGAATCCATTTTCCATTTCAAAAGTCATTTTCCAATGAATTTCTTGATTTTCTCAGAATTCTCAAATCCATTTTCTTAGAAAAGCAAATTCCCAATCTCAAAAATCGATTTTCTCAAGATTCAAGTTTTTCTGAGAATTCATTTTTCAATCCAATTTCTGATTTCCAATGAAATTCAATGATTTTCCCTGGAATTCCAATTTCAAGCACATTTCCAATCATTTTTCAAGCATGTTTCAATTTTCCAAAGCAAACATCATATTTTCTCAAACTTGCATCTTTTTAAAATTTCATAGCACAAGCCTGATTCTTTGTGTATTCTAGGAAAAATAGAGCATAATTTAGATATTTGAGTCAAGTTAAAGTACATAATTGATCATTGGTTCAATTACCTCTGGTAAAGGCGCCAGGAACAGTTGAATCTCGTACTGACAGACGGATCCCATTCCACAGAATTTTCCCGCAAAATTTTAAAACAGAGGTGAGTTAATTTTTAAAACAATTTTCAAAACTTTGGTCGAGTTTGACTTGCAAAATTCGTTTCTCTCTCGCAAGGGAGGAAAAATTTTTTGCGATGATAACAAGTTTGACAACCGTGATGGGACCTGTCTTATTCTGATCAATTATGTGCTTGACTTAGTTCAATTTTCTGAATCATGTTCTATGAATTGTCAGCTTTTAATTTTTGATATCATGTGAACCTAGGAGACTAGACTTGAACCCAGCTGACATGGATTGCATATAGACTAGGCATGGTTTGGTAGGACCATATTAAGGAGAATTATGCATGCTCACATAGACTTAGGTCTGAAATACAACACTCCTTAATCTAGGATTTGTATGAAAACAATGTTTGCTTCTTAAAAAAAAATCAAAATTCTATCTCTTTAGGACTTAGAGCCCTTTGTTTGCCTGCATGTGATCATATTTCAAAAACCACCCCACCTATGTCTACCCGGTCTTCACATTGCTGGGCTCTCTTCCAGAACCATAGTTTGGGACAGAGCCTCACAACTGGGCCACTTATTTGGGCTAACGCCCCCCTGCCACGTACCAAGGGCCATAGTCCAACGTATATCGGTAGGCGCTCAAGGATGTTGGGAAAACACAAGCTTAGAACCGGAGATGAATTTTTATGTCACGTACATCGAGTCTCGGTTCGAGTATATCGGCATAGCATGATTGGACACAGTTGATCTGAGCCTAGAGTCAGGATTAGGGTCCTAAAGCTCTTTCAAAATCAATGCATTTAGAGTCAGCTTCTTAGGGAATGTTGTATGTGCATAATTGTTTGTGATTGAATGTATGATATTCAGTTACATCTTATTTTCCCATATTTTTCCCAATTTTTCCAAAATACTTCATTTTTCTATTTATAAAGCATTTCTTTGTAAACCCTGGACGATTTTTCCAAATTATCTACTTTTTCTTCAAAACTCCAGGTGATTTTTCATTCTTTCGTTCCTCTGGACTTCGAATTTTTATCATTTCACTTTATCCTGCCTGCAATTTTCAAAATTTTTGTATTTTTTCAAAGTCTAATTTCAATCTTCCTATCTTTCAGTCCAATGGCATCCAGTCAACTGGATTTTGTTTTTCCTGAGGGTCACATCTCCTACGAGGTGCGACAAAGTCTTCCCGAGCATCGAGCTCTCAGCACCGGACCCTTCTTCCCCTGGTGGTACTACATTTGGTTCAAAAACTTCTCTCGTATGTTTCTGGACCACTTGAGCGATTGCGGGTGGGAACTGGCATCTACAGTGGGAAAGTTGAGAGTCAACGGCAATCTGATCCATGCACTGGCAGAGCGGTGGAATCTGCGCACCTGCATATTTTGGTTCCCATGGGGCGAGATGACCTTGTTGATGGACGAATTTTTAGAGATCATGGGATTGCCCGAGCCAGCCTGGAGATCCATTAGAGCAGCAATTTCTGATCAATGTCAAGGGTCTGAACCCTAAAGATGTTGTAGCTCGCATGACAGGGCGCAAGTCTTGGCCACTGATTGAAGAAAATGAGAATGAATATGTGAGCCTGATCGAGATCTACTGACAGTATGGAGAATTCGCAGAAGTTAGCTCGTTGTCCAAGACAACTCGAGAGAGAATTCAGCATGTGATGGTTCTGTGTACTGTGGGTCTTGCTTTCTTTCCAGACAGACAAAATTATGTGGATGTAAGAATAATTCAGCTTCTGAGGAGATGGGGAAGTCGACAGACCAGCCGTCTCTCGATAGTCATGGCTGCACTTGCTTTTCTTTACAGATGATTGACCCACTTCACACTTGGAGAGTCCATCTTAGTCGAGGGATGTACTTATGCACTTCAGTCTTGGTTTCTTCAACATGTGCCGATCAGAGCTAGTTCGTTTAGATTTAACGGCAAGGAGCTCCTTCCAGTTGTGTGGTATTGATTCCTGATCGATTATCTGCAGAAAGTAGTATGGGACTATTTTGATCGAGAATTATCACCTCCCAGATACACCTATGCATATGGCAAGAGATTCAAGTTGCTTGGTCCATTCTTTTGTGCTTATTATCATCCAGAGTGGTGTGTTCGACAGTTTTCTTAGAGACAGAAGCACATAGAGATGTGGCTGCTATCAGGAGTTGTGCCAAAGTTCGACCTTGCATCAACACAGTGGTCCAGAACATACCATTCTGCCAGATATGGCTGAGACTCTTTTGTTACTCTTTCACTTTTTCCCGATCCTCGTGTCTCTGCTAGTTATAAAGAGTGGTGGCAAATTGTCTGTCCACCCCCTCTTTCCTAAGTTTATTATTGATGCAATCATGTTTTCCTTTCAATAAATAAAATCTTGCAAATTCTTCAATTCTTGGTTTCACGACCTCGCCTAGGTAATAAGGCATGATTTTCAGTTGTTTATTTTCTTTGCAAAGGAATGACAATGCAATTGTCGTAATCCCAGCGACGACTCAATCCCTAGTAATGGGATACTCTTTCAATTGTCTACCAAAATTCTCAACAAATATTTTCTTCCAATCAAAATCTCTTTCAAAAGCCTAACCATCAATTTTGCCCTGCAGAGAGCATTCGTGATATTCAATGGTTCAGACAAGGTCAAGGAATAAAACTGCATCAGTCGAAGGCATGGCACATTCAACAGCTTTAGAAGAAGAAATGGATTCCCCGCGTTCAGGCAGAAATCAAGGGCAGCAGGTTGAGGATGACATTGATCCTCAAATATATGCCATGTTCAAAAAGATGATGAGCAAGATGCTGGCAGAGCAAGCTGAAGCTAGTGCAAAGAAGACCCAAGTCAAGCAAAAGGCAAAGGGCCGGGTAGTCAAAAAGGTTTTAAAGTTGTCTATGAAGCATATTCAGGATGCTGATACAACAAATAAAGAGGAATCAGTAGAGGACGCTGATAAAGAATATGAAGCTCAACAAGCGTTTCAAAGATCCCTTCACAAACAAGGGATAGCCTATAAATTGAAGAGTCAAGCAATGGATGATCCAGTCCAAGTGCAGTTGAAGAAAATGGCTGAGGTGATTAAAAATTTGCAGGACCATGACAAGGGCAAGAAGGTCTCCGCGAGCAAAGACCTCTACGAAGGCATCACCCCTGTCAGGAATAATCAAGAGTAAAAAAAGAAGATGATTGCAGCCTTCTTCGTCAATGCCAACTGTGATGATTGCAAAGATAACAAAGGCAATTATACAAATCAGAAAAAAAAATCTTCAAAGCAAAGTGAAAAATTGAGTCAACAGAAAGAGAAGATAAAACATGACGGTGGGGGTTACGATCGCGAATTTACCCCTCTAGATCAACCCCTCGAAAAGACCCTTGAAAACATGCTAGTCAAGGAAATGGTTAAACTCCCAAAGATTGCTAATCCTCCTGTCGCAAAAGGCAAATGGAAAGATCGATTCTGCAAATTCCACCGAACAACAGAGCATGATATCGAACATTGTTTCGTCTTCAAGAACATCGCCCAGGACTATATCGATAAGAACTTCTTCGTTGAGGATGAGAAAGAATGCTAACCAGCTATCTCGGCCAAGCCTCAGCAGAACTCAAGCACTCGACAAGAGGTACAACATGACAATCGAAACCAGGATCGCAAGATGGCCCCATTGGATCAAATGCTTGAGAGTTTCTTGAAATACATGCTCACAAAGGATATGGTCAGTCTTCCGAAGGCATACTTCACTCTTTCTGCCAACAATAGCAAGGGTAACCAGAAAAATCATGATGACCATTCAGAAGGATCTGAGGACAAAAAAGAAAAGATCTCCAACAATGATAAGCCTCTTCAATCTAGTCCTCAGCATAAAGAGAAAGATCAGGAGAAACCAAAACATAAAGACTGGAGCACTGATCGAAAGTTCACCCCTCTAGATCAGAAGCTCGAGACTGTTTTAGAAAATTTGCTCGCAAAAGGCATGGTTCATTTACCAAAAGTCATCGATCCTCTGACAATCATGGGTAGATTCAAAGAACAATTTTGCAAGTTTCACCGCGCAATAGGACATGATACGGAAAATTGTTTTGTCCTCAAGAATATCGTTCAAGATCATGTTGATAAGAATATTCTGGGGAAAAGCAAAATGGCGGATCAACCGACCATCCTAGCCAAACCCCTTCAATCCCGCTCCCAGCAGAAAGAGATAAACCTGAACTACCCATTCAGGGTAAGGGATAAATCCTAAGACCCCGACAGTTGTCTAAGTCATCGTGAGGATGACGACAGAAAATCTCTCATCAGAATCAGTTGGGTAAATTTTCAAAAATTCAGTGTTTCTGCTGGTAAGATTTTCAAAAACCAGTGTTCATGCTGGTAAAAATTTCTAAATCCAGTGTTCGTGCTGGTAAATTTTCAAAAATCCAGTGTTCGTGCTGGTAAGATTTTCAAAAACCAGTGTTCGTGCTGGTAAAATTTTCTAAATCTAGTGTTCGTGCTGGTAAATTTTCAAAAATCCAGTGTTTGTGCTGGTAAGATTTTCAAAAACCACTGTTCGTGCTGGTAAAATTTTCTAAATCGAGTGTTCATGCTGGTAAATTTTCAAAAATTCAGTGTTCGTGCTGGTAAGATTTTCAAAAACCAGTGTTCGTGCTGGTAAAATTTTTTAAATCCTGTGTCCGTTCTGGTAAATCTTCAAAATCCAGTGTTCGTGCTGGTAATTCTTCCAAAAACAGTATTCGTATTGATCCATTTTCAAAATCCAGTACTTATACTGGTTCATTTCCAAAATCCGGTATTCACACTGGTACATCTTTTAAAATCCAATTGTTATTGGTCTGACTTTCAAAATCCAATTTTTATTGGTCAAACTTTCTAAATCTGGTTTACTGGTTAATGTTTTCAAACCTAATCCATGCTGGTCTAGTCTTCTTGCGGGATTCGAGTTCCGACTCGAATTTTCTTTCCTCCGGGATTCGAGTTTCAACTCGAATTTCTTTCTCTTCTGAATTGGTCTAGAAAATTAGAGTTCCGACTCAAATTTTCTTCCAAATCCAATTCAAATGTCCTAGAATTGGTCTAGAAGATTAGAGTTCCGACTCAAATTTTCTTCCAAATCTAATTCAAATGTCCTAGAATTGGTCTAGAAGATTAGAGTTCTGACTCAAATTTTCTTCCAAATCTAATTCAAATGTCCTAGAATTGGTCCAGAAAATTAGAGTTCTGACTCAAATTTTCTTCCAAATCCAATTCAAATGCCTTGAATCGGTCTAGAAAATTAGAGTTCTGACTCAAATTTTCTTCCAAATCCAATTCGCTTGTCTTTCCTTTAAAGGTTTGAACTTCTACTCAAACTTTTCTACAATTTAGTAATTGGTCTAGAAGATCCAAGTTCCGACTCAAATTTTCTTTCAAAACCCAATTCATTTAGTTTTTCCTTGAAGATTTGAATTCCGATTCGAATCTTCCCTCAAAACCCAGTTTAGCACCTGGTCCATTCAAAGATCACAAGTTGAATCCTTCCTTCTTAAACTATGGTCCTTAGGTTAAATCCCTATGGAATTGATAGTTTGTAGGTCGAACCTCTGTTGAACCGATGTGATCTCTAGGTTAAATTCCTAAGGAATTGATAGTTCCTAGGCTGAATCCCTATTGAACCCATGTCGTTCCCAGTGAACCAATGTCATTCTCAATATAACCAATATTGTTCTTAGGCTGAATTCCTATTAAACCCATATTGTTCCCAGTAAACCAATTCTCAATTTCGACTTCCAGGTCATCCAATTTCCAATTTCTAATTTTTCAATTTCCAATCCCAATTTTGACCTTCGGGTCAATCCAATCACCAATGTCGGCCCTCGGGCCACCCAATTTCCAAATCTTTAATTTCGACCTTCGGGTCATTCAATTTCCAATTTCGACCTTCAGGTCAATCAATTTCCAAATTTCTAATTTCGAACTTCGGGTCAATCAATTTCCAAATTTTCAATTTCGACCTTCAGGTCAATCAATTTTCAAATTTCCAATTGCAACCTTTGGGTCAATCAATTTCCAATTTCGACCTTCAGGTCAATCAATTTCCAAATTTTCAATTTCGACCTTCAGGTCAATCAATTTCCAAATTTTCAATTGCGACCTTCGGGTCAATCAATTTCCAATTTCCAATTTCCAATTTCCAATTTCCAATTTCCAATTTTCAAATTCCAAATTTCCAATTTCCAATTTCCAATTTCCAATTTCCAATTTCCAATTTCCAATTTCCAATTTCCAATTTCCAATTTCCAATTTCCAATTTCCAATTTTCAATTTCCAATTTCTAATTTCCAATTTCCAATTTCCAATTTCCAATTTCGACCTTTTGGTCACTCAACACCAATTCTAATCATTTCCTCTTGAGAGAGACCCTTTGTACAGGGAGAGTTCAAGAGATCTCGCTCTTTTCGCATGCTATCCTTTGTTCACCTAGCCCCTTTTCAGGGAGAATTTGAAGGGACTCGTGTCTTTGTGAACCGTTTACAAAACAAAATTCCAATTTCATACAAGGAACCCTTAGTTCAGGGAGAGCTTCGATGGAAGTTCGCTTTCCTTGTTACCAAAATTTCATACTAGGCCACTTCATCACGAAGGACCCTCTTTTCATGGAGAGTGTGATGGACTCGCTCCTTCGTGACCAATTCACCGACCTCACCATTACCGGCCCCCTTTCCATAAGAGAAGCCTAATGATAGAAAGTTTTGACGAAAGCTTAATTTCTCTTCGAAAGCTCATTTTGCAAACACCTCCTCTTCAGGGAAGAGAGGAGTAATTTCTATTTCCCATTTCTGAATCTTCTTCTTTGGAGAAAAGAGAAGAAAATTTTTGTCATGGATGCGTTGAGTCATGCTTCAAATGCTCACTTCCACAAAGGATTTCAAGAAAATTTTGTCAATTTGTCATTAAATATTTGTTGATTTCAAAAATCTTTATTGCACAAAAACATTACCTCAGAATACCTTCAATATTACTCCCAAAAGGTCAAAGTTTTTGCGAAAAAGGATTCAAAATTCAAAATCTTTCTATTGGCCAACCAAAAGGATGAAGAATAAATCCTTGATATGGCCAGCAAAGGAAATTCAATGTTGTTGCAAAGTCATAAGTGATCGGTATTGATCGCAGTCAATGGCACATTTTTAAAGATCATTCTTGGAAAATAAAGCAGTCAAAATATCCTGGGTGATACAGAAAAATTCATTTAATTTCCATATCTCCTCAATCACCTAAGCTGCAATTAAATATCTGCAAAAGGGATCTCTCAATTGTCGACAAGATGAAGACGAATTATGCGAGTTAGACCTCTGGGGCCAAAGAAGATTTGGATCATCTCCGAGATGAAGAAGTTTGTGACGGATCCTTCTAGAGAAAGTTCAGATCACCGTCAAGATGAAGGTGATTGTGATGAGCCTCTCGACAAACCCTAAAGGATATTTAATTTCTGCTATCATCAAGAGATTTTTAACCAAAGAGCCAATAATCATCAATATAATCCCTGAGGGAAAAGAAGGATCGGAACATCTCTGAGATGAAGGAGTTTGTGACGTACCCTTCCAAAAAAAATAGAGAGAGAAAAGTCAGGACATCTCCAAAATGAAGGATGATGTAATCCAAAAAAAAAACCAAGAGAGCTCCAATTCTGCCAAGAAAAGAAAAGAAAAAGGGTGCATAAAGATAATCATGAGAAAAGAATCCAAGGATATCAGACTGCCGAATCTGCCAAAAATCCTCTTTAAATTTTGTGAAATTCTATTATCAATATTCTTTCACCAATTGCCTTCACAATATCAAGAATACACTCTTTTCTGTTCATATCAGGGAAATTGATAGCTTCCTTGAAAGCAAGTCAATCGCAAGCAATTTGAATTCGAATCTTGATTCTACGGAGTTAAGCACAGTCGGAGGTAATACTTCAGGTAGAAAAGAGGGAATACTTTTAAACCAATGTGCATCATTTCCAATTATTTTGAATCAATAACAATTTTTCAACATTTTGACAATATTTTTTAGCCATCCTGACGTGAAGCGAGAACTTGTTGTTCATCATTGGCGCATCCGGACATCAGTTGTTATCCCTTTTAGGACTTAATAATGGGAGTTTTCAAGATTCCTTTCCTTCTTTGGTATAAACTGAGTGCATGGGCTCTCAGATTCGCACACTTCCCTGTGTCCCCACTGTCCCACCATAGACAGTCCAATTTTGGCTTGAGGTTAAGCCACCAATCATTTTCTCGCAAAAGGTCATCAATTTCAAAAGTTATTTAGTCTCAGTAATGAGGCGCCCAAAATCAAACACATTTTCAAGCTTTAGGGACCCCAATTTCATCCTTTTGCAAAACCCCTGTCGGATTCATTGTGCGAAAGTCCGAAGGTTCCATCATGGGTTCTTCTTTCGAGAATCCCATCATTTCCCCCCCAATCAGGATAAGGGTACAAACCTGAGCCTCTTTTGATGAGGTATTTCATTTTCCGCCCAATCAGGATAAGGGTACAAACCTGAGCCTCCTTTGATGAGGTATTTTATTTTCCGCCCAATCAGGATAAGGGTACAAACCTGAGCCTTCTCTGAGGAGGTATTTCATTTTTCGATCAGGTTAAGGGTTAAACCTGAGCCACATTTTGATGAGGTATTTCATCTCTTGGTCAGGTTAAGGGTCAAATCTGAGCTTTGTTTCTACATGAGGTATTTCCCGTCGCATCCAGGTTAAGGGCAAAACCTGAATCTCACTTCTTTTGAAGCAAATTCTTTCTTCTTCATTCTCCATTTTATATCTACCATTTTCATCAGAGCTAATATCTTCATATCCAGTCAGATCCTTCTAACTGGGGCATTTTTATAGTCCAAATTTTGTGTGTTTTTTTTGCCACTGAGCTTGTCCTCAAGCTGGCTTAGTAGCAAAGAGGGGCATCTGTAAACACCCCAAATTTTTTACATCCATTCTCAAACAACCCTCCTCGTGCAGTACCAATCCTGTTAGGTCAATGTAGGAGTCAAACCCCCAGTCAGTTTCAGAAAATTACCATTTTACCCCTAGGTCATCCCGGACCCCAGTCAGTCGGAGTCAACCGAGCTTGTGGGTCAGTTCAGAACAGTTAGAATATCAGTCATTTCAAGCTCATCTGAGCTCACAATGAACATACCATTTCCATTTCTGACCATTCCTGCCAAAATGGGATCATTTCTTAAAAAATAAGCTTATTTCTCACTCAAATCCAAGCCAATTGTCTCTGAGTCAGTCATTCATATTCCCAAGAGTCTAACTTGAGATCACCAGGAGTTCGAGTGCTCCAGTTTCAGTTCAAAACCATTTCTAAGTGTCCTAGAGCCCATTTTAGTCCATTTAAGCTCTTTCAGCTAAAATTGAGCTGAGTTCAGCCAATTGAGCTAGTGTTCGAGCTTTGATTTTAGTTCATGTTAGTATTACTGACCTTTGTTCTAGCTCAAAGTCAGCTCAAATTCCTAATTCACTTCACTATAGTGACCATTCTGTACCATTTTTGTAAAAATGGCAGTATTTCTTGAAAATTTAGTCGGAGAGTCCAGTTGAGTCAGTACCTTGTCAGTTCATTTGAGTTCTGAAACTCTAAAACTCAACTCAATCCAACTCATTTCAGTTCATTTCAGCTTAAACCCTGATTTTCAGTGTCACTCTAATCCAGTAGAATCCAGAAACCATTTCTTCAACCATTTTGCAAATTTTATCAGTTTTTATGCTTTTTAAACTAGTACAACTGCCAGTCGGGGTCTAACATCCAAAATTCTTCATTCAGGGTCTGCATTTCACATGTCATTTCTCATCATTTCATATCATTTCTCTGCATTTCATAACATTTCATCACATTTCATTCCATTTTCGAAGTCCAGAACTCCAGTTTTATCAATTTCAATCTAGATTGAGTTTTAAAAAGTTTTTATAAATCAATTTCAAACCCTGGGTTTCCAAAATTGACATTTTTACCCGAGAGTCTAAATTAGGAAATATTTTTCCGAGAAAAATAATTTAGATTTATTTCAAACTCAAATTTTCAAATTCTACACTGGATTTGCTTCGCAACGGGTATTGAACCTCAAAATCTGAGCTCGTTTCAAAAACTGTCAAAAATAGCTCGTTTCGTCTAGAATTTTCCAAAAAGACTATTTTACCCCTCTAATCGCCAAAATGAATTTCAAAAGTGGAATTTGGACCCGCTCTGAGATGGCCCATCCATTTGCATTTTTCGTTTTAATTTATATATAAAAAAAAAATTACCTTTTTATCATTTTCTTCATTTTTATTTTATTTTATTTTATTTTTTATTTTTTTACCTAAGGTGGGACCCTCCATTCAGGTATAGCATTCTCCAGCCCCTTCTTCTTTCTCTTTCCCTTTCCTTTCTTCCCCTTTCTTTCATTTTTCTTCCCTTCCTTCTTTCCCCTTTCTTCCTTACCCCCTTTCCATTTTTTTTAAAGGCATGAGGCTACAGCCATTCACGTAAGTTCACTCATGGAACATTATTAGTAACTTAGGTTTTGATTTTTATCAAAACCTAAGTTAGGATAAAAGAAAAAAAAGAGAACGTCTGGCCATCTAACTCCCATCTCATGCCTCTCTCTCTCTCTCTCTCTCTCTCTCTCTCTCTCTCCCTTCAACTCTCTCCTTCTCTCTTTTGCTGCTACAGCCACAGCAAAAAAAATTCCTCCCATTACACAACTCTTCAACCTCTTAACAGCAGTCTTGGCTGCAACTTCCAGCAAAAAGAGACGCAACCACCAGCCTTTTAGCAGGCACCACTAAGGATTCACGCCAGCCACCCTTGGCTTCCTCTAGTGGCAGCCACTCCAACGTCTTCAAGGTGATCCTTTCATCCCCATTGCTCCAGCCAACAACCATCCACGCCGAGCAGTTCCAGCCAGCGCCACCACCCTCAACTCCAGCCCATCAACAAAGGGGCAGATCCTCTCCAGTTTCAGCCACCTGCTGCATCTCATCAACCAGCGCCACAGCAGCCTCCTTCCATTTCTTCCAGCCGGTCTTCACTTTGAAACAACCTCCACCCTAAATACACCATTCCCAACAGGTCTGCAACGCCTCCAACACAACTCCAGTCTTCCTTCTCATGCCCAACAGATCTTGCCACCATTGCTATTAGCCACTCCAAGTACAGCCACAACAGCTACCTCCGGTCATCTCCATTCAAGTCCAGCCAGCACCTCCTTTTGCAGCAAAGGGGCCACCTCTAGCTGGACCTCCATCCCGTTGGTTGACCAGCATCATCCACTCCAAACTTCCCTTGCAGCCCCATTGCTGCCTCAATTCCATTCATAGTAGTTGAACCCTCCAAGGTGAGTCCATTGTCCCTTTATTTCATATCTTCCCGTTCTTAGTGAAACCCTTATACACTTCATTTTTGTCGTCCATTGATTTGAAGTTTTATTTTATTTTTTTATGGATGCTATGGAATCAAATCAAAAATTGAATTGGTGGTGTATGAATGCTTTTCCATAATTCTTAAATTGAGAAACATGATAGTAGTTTCATCTCACGTATTTAGGCTAAGTAAAACGATAAGATTCATCTATCTATTGGATGGATTCTCTCGTTTTGAGAGCCAACATCAAAATAGGTCATGCACCCTTCATGATGATTTTGATTTTTATTTCCATGTTTTATATAATTTTAAATTAAAAAAATTGCATTTAGCTAAATTTCATCATGTATTTATTCATTTTACACAGTTTTATTAATAGATTGATTTAGAATCTGCAGATTTTCAAGTTTGTGCAAAGTCCATGTGTTATTTTATGTGAGATTCTGCATTAATAAATTTTGTAAAATTTAGATCAATTAGGCTTATATGTCTCTGATTTATTGCCAAAAATTTGATTCAATTTGAGTTTTAAAACTCATCTAAACTAATCAAACCCTAAATCGAGTTTTCAGTTTCTCTGAACTTCCAGTTTGTGCTTTAGCAGTCAAGAACCTTCAAATTCACCCTTGTGGAGGATTCAAATAGTCCTCCAATAATCACACTGGATTTATAATTGAATCTACTAATGATCTGGAAATTTTGGAATCTGTACAAGTAGATTTACCTTCTGTCAAAAATCGGATTTCCCAGACCTCTGGGAAAATCTTGATTTTCCTTTGTCAGGGTATAGACAGACCCTAATGCACCGAGTCCGTTCAATCCGTAGCCCGTCTGCAAAAACTTTCAACATGAAAGTTGTTCCTAACATATTTGTCTGTCATTTACTAAAATTTGGAGATTTTTGAAACTGCCTCAGTATTTTTTCCCAAATTTGCTTTTCTGTCTGACAGATTCCAATATCTAGAATTTCAGAGATTTGGGTCTCTGATAACAGTGTGCGCTTTTCCAAACCGTAACCCGAATCCCAATAATGCAAAAAGATAAAATTTTACTATATTTGTCAGGGACATGTTCCCACAATTTCATCCTTTTTCCCATCTGTTTGCTATTTTTCTCACATTTTCTACCGAAACCTGTCTGTTTCCTCCAAATCCTAGAGTCGTCGGATTCCGATCCGACTTGCCGGAGTGGTATAGATCCGACCATAGGTCAAAAACAGAAATTGTAAAAAAGAAAAAAAAATTCTTATTGTTCTCTGTCACCCCATAAAATTTGGAAAATTTTTAGGGAAGTTTGATATCCAAAATCCTCTTTAGAATCAGCATTTTAGGCAAAATTTTGAATTTCTTAGGATTTTAACTATTTTTCATATTAAGAAAATACAAAAAATTATATTTTCGAGATCCATGCTGTTTTTAGAGTTATTTTAGGTGTCCATGACAAATTTGGCTTAATTCCAAGTTCATTTGCTCTATGTGTTAGTTTATCTTTAAATTCAGAAGCGAAAATCAGGTGAAAATCAAGTTAAAATTGATATTTTATGATATTTTTGCTATTTTATGGTTTTTATCATGTACATAAGCATGTAGAATCATATTACGGTTAATTTCAATGTCATTTTCATTTCACATTTTCCATTTTTGCAAAATTTATTTCAGAAAACCCTGGTTTCAAGGCCATAGTTTTGTTATCAGGGGTATTTTGGTCATTTTGACCTAAATTTTGAAATTTCAATCTTTAATTCTTCAAATTTTCATGCATATCATCATATTTCATCATATTGTATTTGATTTATTTCATTTGATTTTCAAAATTCCAAAATTTACCAAATTTCTTTCAAGAAAACCCTGATTTCAAGGTTATCAGAGGTATTTTGGTTATTTTGACCCCAATTTTGAATTTTCAAGTTTATTTTAGAAATTTATTCATTATTTATCATGTTTATATCAAAGGGGGTATGAATTTGGGTTTATATCTGAATAATATCCGATAATTTTCCATATTTTCGGATAAATTCAGAAAAACCTACATTTTTGTGCTAATCTTGTTTTCTAGTTTTGCAGGAATATTCAAGAAGAAGACTTAGTTTTATTATTTTTTTATTTCAAATTCAATGTAATATCAAATGTAATATTTGGAATAAGAGTTACATTTCTGCTTAGAATAGGGTTGAATTGCATATAGTTTAATTTCTGCAAATTTCAATATTTGATGCATCATTCATGCACATTTATTTCAAATTCACTATGGTTGACACGAATGGCACGTGCATAAGCTCTTATGGAGTTTATAAACTCGGTGGGATTCGTATTTATGGCCATAGTCAGAATACAAAGAAAACCAAGATTTATGATCTTCGTATTAGCCACATTCAGCCTACACTCTTAGGCTAACTTCAAAAATGCACTGCATTTCTCCAAGTTTTAAAAGGATTTCCCAATTCCTCAATTGAAATTCTCTTTCAAATTCATATTCATTCATTCATTTCATTCAAATTGCATTATTTTCAAATTCACTTTTCAATTTCAATTTCAAGAAAATCATTTTTCTCAATGATTTACCAAGTTTTTCTCAGGATTGGATTTTCTCAGAATTCTAAATTTTCAAATGAGATTTCAAGGCATTTCCCAAGTTCAAATCAAGATTTTCCAATGTTTTAACATTCTCAAATTTCAAAATCCCAAGTTTTCAGAAATCGATTTTTTTTCAGAATTCCCATTTTCTATTTCAAAAGTCATTTTCCAATGAATTTCTTGATTTTCTCAGAATTCTCAAATCCATTTTCTTAGAAAAGCAAATTCCCAATCTCAAAAATCGATTTTCCCAAGATTTAAGTTTTTCTGAGAATTCATTTTCCAATCCAATTTCTGATTTCTAATGAAATTCAATGATTTTCCCTAGAATTCCAATTTCAAGCACTTTTCCAATCATTTTTCAAGCATATTTCAATTTTCCAAAGCAAACATCATATTTTCTCAAACTTGCATCTTTTCAAAATTTCATTGCACAAGCCTGATTCTTTGTGCATTCTTGGAAAAAAAGAGCATAATTTAGATATTTGAGTCAAGTTAAAGCACATAATTGATCCTTGGTTCAATTACCCCTGGTAAAGGCACCAGGAACGATTGAACCTCGTACCGACAGGCGGATCTCATTCCACGGAATTTTCCCGCAAATTTTCAAAACGGAGACAAGTTAATTTTCAAAACAATTTTCAAAACTTTGGTCGAGTTTGACTCGCAAAATT
This sequence comes from Nuphar pumila, assembly GCF_984573655.1. Classification (NCBI taxonomy): domain Eukaryota; kingdom Viridiplantae; phylum Streptophyta; class Magnoliopsida; order Nymphaeales; family Nymphaeaceae; genus Nuphar; species Nuphar pumila. The sequence continues at coordinate 78,344,936 of NC_143257.1, forward strand.
CGTTTCTCTCGCAAGGGAGAATTTTTTTTTTTGAGATGATAACAAGCCTGTACTAGAGTATAAAGCCTGTAAAAAGGAGAGCAAAGGACGACTTATTTTGGCCTTGAAGGCGCATCAGTGTGTGGTAAAGGGGTGTGAAGCCTTTCTGGACTATGTGTCCCTGATAGACCTCAGCCTTACACCGATGGAGGACTTAGACGTGGTTTGTAATTTTGCAGACGTCTTCTCAGATGACCTGCCAGGCATACCGTCTGCTAGAGAGGTTGATTTTGCAATCGAGTTAGTGCTTGGAATGGCCCCGATATCCAGAACACCCTACCGTATGGCCCCAACAGAGTTGGAAGAATTGAAGAAACAACTGCAAGAATGTTATCATGAAAAATTTTACTTTTGCAATTCAACTGACCTTTTGAAAAAGTTTTTAGAAAACTCGCCTCCATTTTGAAAAATATGGGAAAACTTGAGAGAGGGGACTCGCTTGTCGGTACGAGGTTCAACCGTTGTTGGCACCTTAACCAGGGGTAATCGAACCAATGATTGAACGATATGCCTTGTTTTATTCAAATATCTAAGAGATTATTCTAAATCCTAGAATGCGAAAGGAATCAAACACACATGTGATACGATTTTGAAAAAGAGTTAATAAAAATATGATGCATGCCTAAATTCTTGAAAATACTTTGAAAGAAGATTTTAAAGTATTTGAGATATTCTGAAATTGAATTTCTAAAAGGATCAAATGATTGGGCGTGTGGCCTTGTGGGTCCATGCATGATTCAACCTAAGTCTAAATGATGCATGGATACACTTTTACCAAAATTCCTTTTAAAAGATTTGAGAAAAATCATTGATAAATCCCTTTGTTTAAAAAAAAAATCTTTTGATGAAAAGGGGTTTTTTGTGCCTTATAGAATTTAAGTGAAATAAATTTGTCACATATTCATGACTATGGCCACGAGTATGTTTTAAATATATTTCATTAAATTCTAAAAGGAATGGTTTTGGAAAACAGTTTAAAAGATTTAAAAGCATGAAATGACTTTGAAAAATAACCTAAGTGTTTAGGATTCTATAACTTAAAAGAGATTAATAAAACTTGAATTTTATTTATATTCTCACTATGGCCACAAATACGAATTCCACTAAGTTTATTAACTTCTTAGAAGAAGGTGCACATGTCATTCGTGTTTCACCGTTATGAAATTTAAAATATGCATATGTATGACAAACTATAGCAATTAATAATAAAAAAATAAACTATATGCTTATGCAATTCTAAGCTATGCATAAATAAAGGAAATTTCCACTATTTTTGGTCTTTTATTATAATTTACATTGAAAAGTTGAATAATAAAATAAAGAAATAAAGGAAGAAAATAAAGTCTTGAAATTTTCTGCAAAATCAACAAACATGTTCGTAGAAATTTGTAGGTTTTTTGGGATTTATCGAACAATATCCATAAATTAAAGGATGTTTACCCGAAATAAGACCTTTCCCATGCATTCATAAAACAAAATCCTTAAATAATCTAAATAAAAATGCATGATTTAATAAACCATAAAACTAAACTTATTATAAAATAAAATTTCAGAATTGAAGGCAAAAGAACCAAATTACCCTTGGAAATTTAGACTAATTGCAAAAACAGTATTAAAAACTAGGGTTTTAAAAATGAGTTTCGAAATAGGTCTAATACAAAGGCCAAACAAGTTCAAATCGAATCCAAATCGGATGGAGAGCACTCTGACATAATCAAGAAAATAATTAGATTTTAAAACTATAAAAACTATTTATGAAAATGATAATATAAATAGAAAAGGTCAAATCTGCCCTGTTTCTGCAGAACAGGATTATGTAGAAAACCAGTTCTTGGAAAAGAGCAAAATAAAATATTAAATGACCTTCAAAAATTATGAAAATAGACATGAACACTCTTAACAACCCTAAAGACAGTATGCAATCAAAAATTAATTTTAATAAATAGTCAAGAAAAAGATATTAGATTAACAAGTGAAAGCGGGCTGCAGAATAGGATATTTTGTACCTGTCACATTTTTAGACCAAAATAAAATAGCAACCGGATATGAAAAATTACAAAACTTTTTAGAAATAAACTAGACACAACAACGAAAAAATCTTCTTTTACGAATCCGAAAAATCATCTTTGGTTAGGGAGATATGACTCTGACAAGATGAACTTGATTATGAACAAGGGCCTAACAATGCAACAAAATAGGTTTTGGTTTTAGGCTAAAATAAAATAGCAAATGGATATGAAAAAATACCAAACTCAACAAAAAGAAACTAAACATGCAGACAAAGAGGTTACTTTTTACAAATCTGAAAAATCATCTTTCGTTAGGGAGATATGACTCCGGCAAATTGACCTAGGTTACGAATAGCGGCCAGACGGTGCAAAAAATAGGTTTCGATTTTTTATTTTTGAAAACAAGTCAAAAAATGTTGAAAAAGTAATGAAACTTGGCCAGATTCATGTAACCATATGGATGTATATCTCATAAAAAATTCAACTTAAAATGATAAAAATAAACACATAAAATAACGATGCAAACACGAGGGCCAAAATTAAGATTTTAGAAAATAAGTTGTTTAAACAAGATTAAACCTAATTTAAACATGCACAAAAAGAAAAAAGAAAAGATTAAATATTCTTGATTCTGTATGGATGCAAACAATAATGCAAACCTAGATCTATGATGCACATAAATAATAAAAGAAAAATAATGAAGCGTGGTATTCATCTTGTTGTAGCTGATTGAAAGAAGGGACTTGGTCTATGAGAAACCGAGTTTCAGCCTTCTCATGGCTGTAAAAAGAAAACACAACAATGATAATAGCAATAGAAGAAAATAAAATAAAAAAGAGGGAGAGGATTTACCTGTGGTTCCTCCTTCGCTGCAATAAAAAGAAAAGAAAAGAAAAGAAAGAAAACGAAGAAGAAAGGAGGGGCGACAACTATGGAAGAAGGAGAAAAAGAAGAAAATCAAGAGGAAGGAGAGAAACCTTGCTTGCATGCCTTGGCTGGACGTCCCTTGGGTCTATTTATAGAAAAAAATTGAAGAGGATAGGGACTCCCTAGTGGGTCCCACATTTGTTTAATTAATTAACAAGAAATTAGCAAAATAGAGGAGAATTAGAGAAATCGACCTCCTTAGTGGGGTCCACATTTTATTCTTTTTTTGACTTTTTCTTTTCAATCTAATTAAAACACTTAATAAAAGAAGGGATTAGAACTCTCTAGATGTGGTTCCATTTGAGTGGGGTCCACATTTGATTTTAAAACAACTAATAAAAGGTTAAAAACAAAAGGATAAAATTAAAAGATAAAAAATAAAGTCCTAAATCAACTAGTTGTCTGAAATAACAAGAATGAGAAAATAAAATAAAAAGAATGATCCAGTGGTGACACCACCTAGGTGAGTCCTTTCTGATTTGGATTGGATCTAAGATCCATTTTGAAATTCGAGCCTAACAAAAATACAAATCAAAATCCAATCTGGATCCAGATTTGGCACACATTATTTTTCTGAGAAAGGCATTTCAAAATATCAAATGTAAAACACTGGGTTTAGATTAAAATGTAAAAATCAATTTTGAACTCGGGTTTGAAATTGAAAGAAAGTTTTGAATTCAAATCCGGATCTGAAGTTTCAAATAACAAATGGATCTGGATCTCAAGTAATGAGCATGATCCATACTTGAAATGGTGGACGGATCCTGAATATCTGATGCAGAGATCCTAGTCTAAGAACAAGATGGATCCTAGATAAAGAAGAGTGAATTAGATAAAAAAATCCAGGTCCAGAATAGAAAATGGATATTGGTCATCAAATCCAACATTGGATCAGATCAGGTATCCAATATCTATATTGAAACATGAGTTGGATCACAGATATAAATATAATCTCAGAAAAAGAATTGATCTGAGTCCAAACTGGAATTACCCTGGCTTAGAAATTGACTAAATTGCCCCTCTAAATAGAAATGAGCACAAGTATAGATGATTTTTCCCTCTTGGGAAGGGGCGTGAAGTGGAGTGAAGAGTGACACTTAGAAAACAAGGTTTGAACTGATTTGAACAGAGTTCTAAGGTTTCTGAACTCAGGTGAACTAAGAAAATACTATCTCAACTAGACTTTCAGACCAGATGATTGAAAACAGACACAATTATAAGTGAAATGGTGAAAAATTCACTGTAGAGTGAAGTAAACAACGAGAATGTGCTAGGTGTAGTGAACAAAGAAGTAGGTTTGAACTAAAATTGCAATCAATTAAACTAAGTTGAACTAATTTAGAGCTTTAAACAAACTAAATCCTAGCTAGGCTGACTAGGGTTAGTTTCAATTCTACCTGAATTGAGTTGAAATAAACTCCAACAATGTGGGAAAACAGGTTTGAACTAAAATTGAACCACTTGAACTCCTGATGAGTTCAAGTTAAACACAGGGGAATAGGATCAACTGAAATTGACTAACTCTGAGGTAATTTGGTTGAATTTAAGCTAGAAACCAGCTCATTTCACATGAAATGAACCGAATTTAGCTGAAATGAATAGGGTTTACGCATTGTGAGTTCAGAGGAGCTAGAAATGATTGATGTTCTAACTCTTTTAAGCTTAAAATGAATTTGGTTGGGCCTAACTGATAAGGATCTAGCGTTACCTAGGGGTTAAATGGTAATTTTTTTGGTAAAATGGGGTGAAATGACACCTAAATTGGCATGGACCTAGGGGTTAGACTCCTACACTGTGCAATAAAGATTGACATCTATGAAAGGGAGTGTCCAGAAATGAACTTAAAAAATTAGGGGTATTTATAGATTCCCCTCTTTGCTACTAAGTCAGTTGAAAGCCGAGCTTAGTGGCAAAGAAAAACACACCAAATTTGGAAGACAAAAATAAAAATGCCCCAGTTAGAAAATTTAAACTTAGTGTGGAAGATTAATTTTGAAAAGCTCCTCATGAAATGAGGTTCAAGTTTAATACCTAATCCTGAGTGACTTTGAAAAGAACATAATTTAGATAAAAAGTTGTGAGGAAACCGTGAAAGAAACAACAAAAGGGATAAACAAAGTCTCTAGAAGCCTTTAAAAACAAAATGGGGTCTTACGACCGAAACAAATAGTTGCAAAGACTCAAGTTTATCCCTTGACCTGAAAGGGGTTGAAAAAAATGGAATCCTCAAAAACATAGAACTTTGATAAAAAGGGGTGAGGAAACCGTGATGGAACTTTCAAGTTTTTTTTTAAATCCAAAAAAAATTGCAAAAGGTAAGAAAACAAGATCTTTAAAAGCTTTGAAAAGAGAAGTTTATAAAAGGTGGTCTCATGATTGAGACAAAAAGGAAGCTTTTAAAAACAAATAGCCTTTTTACAAAGATTCAGGTTTAACCCTTAACTTGAACGAGATTGAAAAGAATGGAATCCTCGAAAACAAAGGGGTTTGATAAAAAGGATTGAGGAAATCATGATGGAACTTTTGGGTTTTGCACTAAATTTGAAAGAGATTGCAAAAGGTAAGAAAACAAAATACCTAAAAGCTTTGAAAAGGGAAGTTTATAAAAGGGGGTCTCATGACTGAGACAGAAAGGAAGCTTTTAAAAATAAATGGCCTTTTGCAAAGAATTAGGTTTAATGTAAGACCCGCAAAGTTTTATGAGAATTTACTGTTGCATAGAGTTGATATATATACTTTCATATGGTTATGAGGTTGAATCGCGTAATTAGCTATAATTTGACTATGCTTTGTATTTCAGTTTTACGTGCGCGACCCAAAAATTGTGTAAGAATAGCACATAAGTAAGAAGAGCTTAATTTTGGATGAATTAGCTTCTGAAAATTTAAGGGTAAGTTTATAATATATTTGTATAGTTTGTCCCCAAATTTAGGACCTATACGACGAAAAAACTCTGTCAGTATATGTGAATTACGAGAATTGCTTAACGATAGTACGCGAGTCGTAACGAGTGTATTTCTCGCAAACGAAGGGAAATTTCCTTAAGAAGCTTTGAACAATTCATGTCAATTAAGATTATGAAAATGAGTATATGATTTATTAAAGTCAAACTTGATTCAAAATCGTTAAATGAGCATTTTTTTAAATAGTGCATTATTGATTTGGATCCGAATCGACTAGAGGTGGCCCAAACCCATGTGGCGCCCCTCTAGAGGACAATTTTGAGCCTTAGTGGACCAGCTGGTCAATGGTGGACCAGCTGGGTGGTGGCATCTTTGTAAAAAGATGTTTTGCTTGAAAAAGGAGAGTCACAATTGGCCATACTCTTGATTCAAGGCCTCATGATGAGGCTTAGAGCTCATCATGAGGGGAAACTTTCCAAGGAGGGAGGCATGAGGCTGCCCCCATGGCCTTTTTGTAATTGTTTTGAAGTTTTCAAAATGATAAAAATCGGTTGGCTGGATGGGGCAGCAAGCCTTGGGCATCCCTTGTAAATTTCTCAAACATTAAATGCTTTTTCAAAGACCTTTGGATGGCATTTTTGAAAGGTTTTGCAAAGAATTCAAAAAGAAGATTTTTATTGGAGGTATGGGTGGCTATGGGGGGGCGTGGAGCACCCCAGCCCTCCATCTCTTCTACCTTAATCCCAACCATCAATTTTGCTAAACCTAGATATTTAAACCTTCAAGTAAGAGAGAGAGGATGGTTGGGCGATTTTTTTGGAGTCTCTCTTCCCTTCTCTCTCTCTCTCTCCTTCCCTCCTCCAAATCGTGAGAGTGAGTGAGTGTGGGTGCCAAGTTGAGGCTCCTCAGCCCTAGCACCATCTCCATTCCGTCTTGAAAGCCTCAAAGGTGAGATTTCGACCTTTCTCCATTTCACGTCTTTTGATTTCAAAAAAAAAAGAGAGGAATACGTGGGTCTTTCCTTCGTAATGACATGAAACCGACTTCCCTATTATGCATTATACGATATGCATAGGGATTTTCGGTGGATTAGGTCTTGCATGTTGTCATTTTGATTCGGGAATGCTTTCTTATGCCTAGCCGAACCCGCCACCCCCCTTCTCCCTCCCTCGGTTTTTGTCTCAGTCTGAACCAAGTTGGTTCAGACTGGGCATTGGCACCCCAGGTCCGAGCACAGGCTCAGACCAGCTGGGGTGGCCTCCGTTTGAGCCGAGGGCATGCCGAGTGCTCGAAGAGCACTCGGGTGGAAGTGTTTGCGTTGGCGCTCATGCGCCATGCGCTAGCGCCTTGGCACTGGCCCTCTTTTGGCAGGCGCTGGCTGCAGCGCCCTGCCCTTTCCTGTTTGGTGTGACCTACACCCCAGCTGGTCTCGACGCCTTTGTCCAGACCAGTGCACAGGATCCCCCGAGTTGGACCCGGGCTGGTAGCAGGCCCGAGTCATGGCTGTTGCACCTGAACCGAATTCGGTTCAGGTGGCATGCTTGGCTTGCATGTGGGCAAGTCTGGACCAAACTTGCTGTGGGCATTCTGGCCCTTTGGCATAGGCACAAGTCTGTACCAGACTTGTGCCCAGCGTTGTTGCACCTGAACCAAACCCGGTTCAGGTGGTGCATCGCGAACGCAGACTTGGGCAAGTCTGGACCGAATGTCCAGACTTGCTGCCTTGTGTTTCGGGACCCCATGGTCCAGCTGCATGGGTCTGGACCTTTGTCCAGACCAGTAGGCCGCTAGGTTAGCGTGGCAGCAGCACCTTTGCGGAGTTTTGGGAAGCCTCGCTCCCAAGTTGCACCTAGAGTTGCGGCTGCAGCACTTTGACTGCATTTTTGGATTGGGTTGTGTTGCGGTTTTGGGGCCAAAGTGTGGCCTTAGTTACAACCGGAGTATGTGGTTGCTGCAGCAGTTTGGGGCAGCAAGCGATCAGGCCCCACTCTTGTGGTTTCATGGTTTTTCGCGTAGTATAGCTGTTTGGTTAGCCACACATCTCAAATGCACGACAAAGTTGCCACATCATCTTTTCGCAAATGATCCTCCTTGACGACGCCATGGTAGCGAAAGTATATAGTTAGATATATATTTATCATGCGTGCAATGACATGCTACGTGCATTGTAGTTAGCACTTTACGCAATTATGTGGTTCACAAGTATGTAAAGCAAATTAACACTTATGAAATGATGCAATTCAATGAAAAATCAAGGAAACCACGTGCTTATTGGTTCTTGCATGAAATCAGAATTTATTGGATGCATTAGTTCGATGATTCAAACGCTATGTCTCCATTAAAGTGTTCATGACACTTGGCACTTACACATTTCCCGATTGAACAGGGCTCTCATTGTATAGTTTTGGAAATTCTCGAATTTGAGAAATAGCCTTGGGAAAAGACATGATTGAGTACGTGTTAGACATGGCAATAACTTGTGTAACCATGTCATAGAACTCATTGGCGAGTTATTTCGGGCTATAGACCCACCTCGTGAGACGAGCTCACTAATGATAACAACGTAATGTTATTCGCACTCTCCTTGCTAAAGCGCGCCTCGTGCTATGCATGTTCTAAAGAGGCCTTGCCTTAGTTAACCAGTTGACGAAGTGTTCCTTATTGCAATTACGCTTGGTTCTCCTCTTTAACAAACAAAATATTACCACTACAATGCACATACACGCAGGCATACACTGTTTGAGTTATTTTACCATGGCTATATGTTTCTAACTGTCTCATCATGATGCACTTTGCTTCGTAATGTTACTTTGCTTGTTCACGTACTTGTCGCAGAATGCACACATATGTTCACACACACTTGTGATTTACTTGCATAACTCGTTTAGTTATATTGAACTATGAAGCATGCTATCATTGAATTGCTATCAAATATTGTTTCGTACGCACTCTGCATTGGCTCTTACTCGCTCATAGTTATGACTGTTCAATCATTGCAAATGAATGAAAATGCACATATATGTCTACTTGTACCCATGCACAGTTCACAGTACCTTACCGGTCCTACATGATATTGATTTATTATGTTCTGTGATGCATACCTTATTATAAATATTATGAATTATTGCAAATGGACTGTTTTGGTTGATTTCTCACCAGCTCGAAAGAGTACTGATCCTGTTTTATGGGGATGCAGGTGATTGCTTCTAGGGGTGCAATGGAGTTCGATGTGCGGCAGAGGACATGAACCCACTCTTCTAAAACATCAAAGATCTTGGTAGAGTTTTTGTAAAGGGAATGGTTGTACTATTTGTAAATTGTGATTAATAAAAGTTGTTTCATATCATTGTTGTTTCACCCTGTGACCCGCCCAGAGTTATCCGCTTGTTTTCCCTTTTTAGTACTTCCGCCCTTGCGCATTGTTTTAAAAAAAAAAAAGTTTACCCTAAAATCTAAAGGATTTTGATTTTCCAAGTCGGAAATTATGGGGCATCGCATTTAACCCTTAACCTGAATGGGAACTGTCTATGGTGGGACAATGGAGAAAAATAGGGAAATGTGCTAAAGTTTTGAGAGCCCGAGCGCTCAAATCAAAAGAAGGGAAGGACTTTGAAAGCCCCAGTTTTTAAATCCTAAATATGGATAACAAATAACTCCTCTGACAACGCAAAAGAGAAAGGCGCAAGAATATGTCAAAAAGACATCAAGCTCTCACTTCATGCCAGGATAGCCAAAAAAAGTTGCCAATAAGACAAAAATTATAGTTGATCAAAATGGTTGGAAATGTGCACGTACGTGCAAAAGATATTCCCTCTTCTACCTGGAGTATTACCTCTAATTAGGCTAGCCTCATAAAATCAAGAATCAAATTCAAGTTGTTTCTATCGGGTTTGTCTGAGGAGGCTATCCATTTTCTTAATATGAGAAGAGAGGAATTGTTCTCAGTTTCATAAAAGCAGGTGGATGAAAAGATATTGACAAAGAATTTCACATAAGTAAAAATGATTCCTTGCAACTTGGCAGTTTGATACCTGGGGTTTTCCCATCATATATCTTTTCATTCATTGGCACATAAACTTGAGGTTAAGCCTTTTTGGGGTTTGGTGGGAAGTTTGGCTTATCAGCCTTCAACTTGGAGATATTTTAGTTCTTTCCTAGAAGAGCACATCACATCCTCCTTCAACTCGGAGATGATCAAAGCCCTCCTTGTCCCAAGGGATTAGATTCTCACGTCATCCTTTAACTTGATGACAATCAAAACTTTCTTTGGAAGTGCATGTCACATCTTACTTCAACTTGGAGATGATCTGAGTCTTCTTTGTCTTTAGAGATCTAAACTCTCATATCATCCTTCAACTTGGTGATACGTGAGAGATCCTTTTTTGCAGGTAATTCATTATGCTTGAATGTTTGGAGAAATGGAGTGGGTTCTATACCACACGGGATATTTTCTCTACCTTATTGCCAGAAAAATTGCCTTTAAAAATGTTTCATTGCTACAATCAATATCAATTCATTTATGGCTTCACAACATCATTGAATTTTTCCTCTACAGACCATATCGAGGATCTTTCTTTCATCCCTTTTAGCTGACCAACAGGAAAAGCTTGAATTCTTCTCCTTATCCCACAGAAGTTTCACCCTTTTAAAAGAATACAAGAGGTAGTTTGAGGTGAACTCTTGTGCAATGAATAAAAATTTTGAAATCAACAGATGTTTCTGATAATATATTGGCAACAAATCCTGTGATCTTTTATGAAAAGAATTGCTTGATATCAAATTAATGAATTCCTTGACTAAAATGAAGATTGGACTTCTCTTTCCTCAAAGAGAGGCTCAGGTTTACCCCTTACCTGAACGGGTGTGAAACAAGAAGACTCCTCTTTCTCCTAGAGAAGAGGTGTTTGCAAAACGGGTCTTTCAAAGAGAAATTAAGTTTTCGTCAAAAATCTCTAATCTTAGGCGTCTCTTTTTTAAAGTGGCCAATAATAAAGGTTGAACGTGATCATAGAGGAGCGAGTTTCATCATACTCTCCCTGAAAAAAGGGATCCTCTATGAAGGTGGAGGCCAAAACAAGTTAACAAAGGGGTCACGAAGAAACACGTTTATGTCGAAACTCTCCCTAGAAAAAGGGCTCTTTGTGTAAAATAAAAAAGTAGTTGTTTTGCAAACAACTTTGCGAAGAAACGAGTTCCCTTCAAACTCTCCCTAAAAAAAGGGTTCTTGCAAAAGAAAACAATGGAAGTAATTGCAAAAGGAGCGAGTTCCTCAAACTCTCCCTAGAAAAAGGGTCCTTTGCAAAAGGTAGAAAATAATGAGAATATTGGGCCACTTTGAGAACTGGTTCAACCCAAAGGTTGGATTTTTAAAAAGATTGGAATTGACAAAAAGATCAACCTGAAGGTTAGATTTTGGAAACAAGCTGGATTTGATAAAAGCTCAACCTGAAAGTTGAATTGGGAGAGACTGGTTCAAAAGTTGTAGTTGATGAAAGGTTCAACCTAAAGATTGAATTTAGAAGACTGGTGGAAAACTAGTTTTGGTAAAAGAAAGCTTAACCCGAGGGTTGATTTAGAAAAGACCGGTGAAAAGTAGTTTTAATAAAAAGATGCTCAACCCGATGGTTGAATTTGAAAAAGACCGATGCAAACTAGTTTTGATATAAGACGCTCAACCCGAGAGTTGATTTTGGAAAAGACCGGTGAAAACTAGTTTTGATAAAAAGAAGCTCAACCCGAGGGTTGAATTTGAAAAAGACCGGTGCAAACTAGTTTTTGTAAAAAGAGGATCAACCTGAGGGTTGATTTGAAAAGACCGGTAAAAACTAGTTTTGATAAAAAAAAGCTCAACCTGAGGGTTGAATTTGAAAAAGACCGATGAAAACTAGTTTTGATAAAAAGAGGCTCAACCCGAGGGTTGATTTAAAAAAGACCAGTAAAAACTAGTTTTTTATAAAAAGAAGCTCAACCTGAGGGTTGGATTTGAAAAGGACCGATGCAAAACAGACGGACAGGAGACCAGAAACTGAGCAGTGACCAGTCTGATAGCTTTGAGAGGGTTTTCGGCCCCTCTGTCGATTGAGTTTGGAACAACTCAGAATAGAAAAGTTGTGTATAATTATTTTGTCTTTTCAAAAAGCCAAGGTTTGCAATTTTTGGATCTATATTCAGGCATATATGAGCAAAATACGTTGAGATATAACTCAACCATCACAGATCCAAATTCTATGTTTTCTAATCCGTTGGAAAGGTGTGCCCGTTGCGCAACTTTCCCATGTTTACCTTTCTTGTCGAAACAACATGTTCAGGCCTTGAATCATAGAGTATTTAGGACCTGTATAAAATTACCTATTATAACTTTAGCTTCACGTGTGAAGATCCAGTTGTATCTCAAATCGTGGATCAGCTTACACCGAGCCTCGCTTACGCAATTTATTTAGTTCGATGTGTGATTTCACACATCGGGCCTTGCTTTATGTCATTTACATTGCCACCGCAGTGTAATGTGCACAAGCTTATGCTTTAATATATATATATATATATATATGTATTTTATATACATATATAATATTATAAAGTATGCAGTTTTGCATACTCTTGCCTACTTTAGATTATACTAGTATGTATTTAAAGACGTAGATTTATGTATCCTCACCGAAACTTGATTTTTAAAAGATTTCACATGCGAGATTTCAAGCTCACATTCTTTGATGTCTCGAAAGCAAAACAAGTGTTTTGTGTTTGCATATTCGCAACTGAGTTTCTCCTTAACCATCATAATAAAAAGGCCTCAGTTAAGTAGCCTTTGGTGGTACATATGTCAGGTCCTTTTCGGTATTTGAAATGACTCAGACATTCTTTGGCCTAAAGCACGGGATATTAAAATTTTCAAATAATGTCTGGGTTTCTTTATGAGAAACCAATATCTTTCTCATCATAGTGGTACTATCAGACATGCACGACATGTTAGTACTACGATGATTAGACTAGAGGTTTATAGTAATCTCGCAGTGCAATAATGCACCATGATTAAAAGAAAATCACATTAATGGAGATGATTGCCTTCACAGGCAAGATGTTCTATTTGATTTGAAAGACCAGAGCATGTAGAATGGGTCATCAGTTAAAATAAAACTTGACATACTCATTCATCTTTTTTGTTTTGTCAAGAGAGAGGATGTGATGGTACAAAAACTCTGATGGACAAGTTGTTAATAACTATGCTTCCCGAGTAGCAATGACTCGGTGTCCCCAGTCATTGGAGTTTAGGGGACTGAGCTAACCAATATTATCCTAGGTGGTAGATCCGAATGACTTCTGCATAAGTTTGGATGCATCCCCCTGTAGCAAGTGGCCTCTGGAGAATTCTCTCTCGGTCATTTGGCCATCCCCTTAGGAGCAGACTCAGCTAGTTGTTCAGGGTATACAAATACATAGAATAACAAACCCTCGAACAATTTCAGTTGTTTCTACATTTATCTTGTGCGTACCCTCAGGTCAGTTAATTATCAAAACAAAATTACTATGCTCATTTTACTTATTCTGAAACTGCACATAGCAAAAGGAACAACACATATATTAGTCTTGTTTTGATTTTTGATATCTATGCACCTACCAGGCTTTCATAAGTCTGGCCCATTTTATGGGATACAGGTGATGATTAGGTTGATGCGGCAGGCGATGGTGTGATGATGTGATGATATCAAGATCCCACTATTTCTCTATTGTTTCTCTCCTAAGCACGTTTTGTAATTTTGTTTAAGGGTTTCTTTTTAAGTTCATTTTTTTATGTAAACTTTAATTATCAAAAACCTTGTTTTGAATCTATGTGGTTTCAATGATTGCATAGAGATACAAATCCATTGTGTAAAGGAAAGTTCGCCTATAATACGCCGAAGGTTTGTTGACTTATTTCTTTCAATCATTTTTTTGTTGAACTACCATTTTAAACTTTGAAAAAAGATTGATTGCAAAGCTTCAAATTTTTCCTAAAAAGTTAAGTTTAGGTTTTTGGGGCATTACACCTTGCTTGAGGGTTTGGATCCCTTTCTGCAGACATATTTTCATGTTTATTAGTGTTCATCGTGAACTATATAAGATACTTTAAAATAACCCTAAATATAGTTAACAATACAATAAATCCAATGAAAAACATAAAACAAACATTTTGACCTAACTTGAGAACCTATAAACAAAATAAATAGTTTTGAATGAAATAACACAAATACGTAATGAGCTATAAAACTCACCTTTTGATCTAACCGAAGAACTTGATGAGAAGGATACACAACCTCATTGGAATGTGTGATCATTGCAAAAATTTTCCTCTGGTTTCCTTCTTTTCCTTCTCTTTGCCTTTCTAGCCTATATTCTCTTTTTGAAGAGGAAATAAAAGATAGAAAAGAAGAGAGGAGAGAAAAGGAAAAAAAAAAGAGAGGAACTCTTTTGCAAAGATCTCACTTGACCTTAATTTTGAAAAAGATTTTAAAATTACTCGCCTCCGTTTTTGAAAATTTGTGAGAAAATGGAGAGACAGGATTCAGTCGTCGGTATGAGGTTCGACCATTGCTGGTGCCTTTACCAGGGGTAATCGAACCAATGATCGAACTTATGCCTTTTGCTTTGCCTAAATATTGTCTAAGAGTTTATTCTAAGTCTAAAATGCACAAAGAATCATGCTTGTGTGATGCAAATGCAAAGATGTATGTTTTTGAGAAGAATAATTTTAGAACTTCTGAGATTTATCCAGGTGATTTTGAAATAAATTTGAGAATATTGTGAACAAATGGTTTTTGAAGATTGACTTGGAAAAAATTAGATTTTGAATCTAACTTAGAACTTGAAATAGATCTGGAAGAAGAGACTTGAAATTCCAAGTCTTGGAATAATCAAAGTTTGGAAAATGGATTTTGAATTGAAGAAATAAAAAGAAAAGGAGATTTGGAATTTAAGATAAAATTTTGAGAAAAAATGGAGTTTCAAAGTCAAAATGGACTTTGAATTTGAATTTGATTCTCAAGAATCGATTTTGAAAAGAAATTTTTTAATTCGGAACCTAAAACAGGAATTGAATTTGAATTTAGACTTAAGAAATAGATTTGAAGATGGTTTTGGAAATAGGAACTGAAATGGAAATCTTGAAATCCAGATGAGATTTGAAAATGGAATTAAATTGGATTTAAAATCCGGAATCCAAGATGGAATTAGATTTAAAATCTGGAATCCTAGATGGAATTAAATCCGAAATCTGGAATCCAAGATGGAATTGGATTTTAAATCTGGAATCCAATATGGAATTGTAAGATGGATCTGGATTTTGGAAATCCAGATGAGATCCGAAGATGGGTCTGGGCCTTGGAAATCTAGATGGGATTTGAGAATGAACTTGGATTTTGGGAATCCAGATAGAACTTGGAATTAGATTAAAGAAATTCATATAGAACTTGAAGACGGATTTGGATTTGAGAAATCCTGATAGACCTTGAAGATGGATTTGGATTTAAGAAATCCTGATTGAATTTGATTTTGGAAGTGGACTTGAATTTAGCACTAATCCTAGAATTTTGATCCTTAATTTCAAAAGTGATTTGAAGATTAAAACTCAGAAGATTTCAAAAGAACATGGGGATTTAGGAATTTGAAGTGAAGAATAGAGTACACTTGATTTTAAACTTGAATTTTTGAAATCAGGTGATGAATATGGGATTTCAAAGTTGAATTAAACTTTGAAATCTGATCTGAATATTGAATTAAATTTGAAATTGAATTTTTAAATTGAATTTGGAATTTTAAAGTGGAATCGAACTTTGAAATTTGATTTAAATTGGAAATTGAATTTTGAAACTAGAAATGAATTTCAAGTTTCAAAGTCGAATTGGACTTTGAAATTGAAGTTTGAATTTTGAAATATAATAGAATTTGAGAATAGAAAGATGAATTTGAATTTATGAATAAGAATTGAAGATTGATTCGAGAAATGAGGAAGATATTTGAGGAATTATCTCAAAATCACTTGATTTTTGAAGAAAATTTGAAATAATTTTGAAAGAATGATGCAATTCTATCTTTAAATGCTGAATGAATTAAAAAAATTTGAAAATGGGTTTTTGAAAAGCATATTTCATTCTTTAAGTTAATTGAAATAAGATTGAAGACATAATACATTCCTGACTATGGTCATAAAATGTATTATAAAATAATCTATATTTAAATTCAGATGAAGAATAAAACACATTTTGGTGCCTTTATAGAGTTTAAAGTGAAATTAACTCTCAATATATCCTGACTATGGCCATTGATATATATTTTGAGTTAATTTCAAGTCAAACTTTGATAAAGGAAGAAAAACTCAGAAAATATGATGATTTTTGAAATAGATCCCGTGTGAATCCAATGTTATTCCATAAAAGATAAAAATCTTAAGCATTGTTCACATTTTGACTATGGCCATCAATGTGAATCATTTGCTTAAGATTAGTTACCTCTTATTAGAATGGTGCACATGCCAATCGTGTTCCCATTCATGAATTTTTGAAAATAAAAGAAGAATGATGTGAAAACAAACAATTTATGATATTTATATGCTCATACATCCTACTCTAGTACTGAAAAGTAAAGTTTCTCATTGATATCTAACTATTGCATTATTTAAATTGAAAAATTCCTGAACTAAGAAAGAAAATAATATTTTTCATGTATTCCTGCAAAACAGAGTTAGTATAGAGAAAGATTGCAAAAATATAAAAGGTGAAGCAAAATCTAAATGCTATGTTCATATTAAATGGGAAATACATATGAAAATGCACTCATTCAAATGGAAATGTGATGCTTGCCTCAAAATGCATATGTGATATGCTATGAGAGTTGCAAATACAAGGATGATGTATGATATGCAGGAGGATACTATGAAAAAGGGATTGTGGGTATTAAGTGCATATATAGCAAAGGGGACAAAGGTGCTGCTGTGAAGGTGGTTGTGACAGGCGAGTATGGGTAGCTGCATGTGGAGTATAGCAGCAGGTGGACATATGCAGGAGATGGGCTGGAGACAGGTAAGTATTGTTATGGCATAGCTACAGGGGTGTTGTGAGGTTCATATTGCAGGTGGACAATATAGTTTAGTGTGCAAAAGGTTGTAGCAAGGTGTTGTGCACGTGGGAGTGGGTAGAACAATGTATTACTATGGATATCACAGTGGGTTGGAATGCTACAACAAAGCAAAAATTGCGCTCCAATATCCAGCAAACTGATCTAGAATACCATACCTAGTTTGACCTTCAACAATCAGTCCAACAGTTAGACCAATAACTGTCAATGTTCCATTGATTGCTTTAATTCGACATTGTCTCTTAACTGTGGTCATTTAGCACGACAGAACATGAAGAGTAATGATTTAAATCAATCTATTTAAGTTTAACCACAACCCGTTTTGGCAGTCATGATAACCATGAAACAACATAACCACGAAAAACACAGTTAAAATTGTGCATTTCCAGATACTCAAGCTTGGAATTCAAGTAGCCTGTAATAGAAAGCAGCCAATAAATATAGGGTCATTGATATCCATAAGCATTTCAATGAGAATACAGGGGCATTTGTCACTTTCCCTTTATAGTCTCATTCTGCAAAGTTGAGTAGCACTATGTTATATCAAGTTCAACAGAGAATCCAAGCTTTCACCCACCTGAAGCATCTCAAATCACTAAATTAAGTATTGCCGTAAACATCTAAAAAAAATCATTAAGTCTGATTGATTAAGATAAAATGGATGGGTCACATTTAAAGCAGATTAAAAAAAAGAGGAAGTGAATGTAGCTTAGATTCATGATAAAATCATATGCAAAGTGATTTGATACCTTTTTCCAGAGAAATGAGTTAGAATTTGGTCCTTGCTGTCAGCAAACCAAACCTAACTCCACTTTTCATCTGGGACCACCAGTATGTTACGATGGACATAGGGTGGTGGTAAATTTGCAGTGGAAACAGAGCATCATTTCAGGATATAAATAGTATCACCCAACTTATATGCCCTGAAGCTCGGATTCAAAAACTAGATTCCTGTTGAAGATAATCTTCCAACTTTGAAGTAACTAATGGCTTCCCGATCGTTCTTGTAAGATCCATGATTTATTTTGTAATTATATTACGTAAATTGTGTTGAGACCAATGAACTTTTGTTGTTTTGGCGATTTCTGTAATTTAGCCTACATTGAGATACGGGTCAAATCGCGTAATTTTATGTAAAAAGGCAATTGAGGAAAATCTAGAGCGAATTAACTTCCAAAATTTTTAGAGCAATTTTGGAATAGGTCTATTGTGCTTTACCTCGAATTTGAGGTTCGAACAACGAAAAAACCTCGTCAGTGCATGTGAATTACGAGAGATCGCTTAGAAATTTAGCGAGGGCCTAAACGAGACCTAATCTAATGGTAACGAAGATTTCTTTGCTTGGGTAGCTTTGAAATGTCATTTACATTGATAATATAAAATTAAATAATTGTACATAATGGAAAAATAATTGAAATTTAATTAAAAATAAAATCAATATAAGAAATTACCCTTTCTTTCATTGTTCAAGGTCGACCAAGGCCATGACCATCCTTTTCGGATGGCCTTGGGACGACCATGGCCATGAAACCAGCTGGTCATGTTGACCAGCTGGGTTAGTGGCAGTCTCATAAGAGACTTTAGTAACTCATAAAAGGAGGGCCACGATTGGCCCTACCCAAATCTAATTAAAAATAAAAATTTAATTTTTATAACAATAATGTCATGTCATAAAAGTAGCATAAGGAGATCTTGCATGGCATTAGAGGGGCGTCATTCCCTCTTGAGGATTGCGTGGAGCCTTGAGTGCATGCCTTGGGATTCAAGGGAAATCCCAAGGGCTCTTCCCAAGAGGGAAGAGCCATCATTATATTAGAATGCATCTCATTGGATGCATGGGGTGGCAGCCCCATGGCATTCCTGTAAAATTTAAAAAGAAGATTTGAATCTCATAAAACATATGGTGGGGCTGGGTGGTGGTGGAAAACCGTGATCCACCCCATCCCTACATCTTGGAGGGTGATTCTCCACCCTCCATCTCAACACAGCCACCTTTTTAATCCCTTTGGAAAAATCGAGCCCCCCATTAGAGGGGCGATTTTTCTAAAACCCTTTCTCTCTCTTTCTCTCTCCCACACTCTCCTCTCTCACTTCCTCTTCCTCCCAGTCGTGGGAGTGCTACTCCATTGACGTGAAGAGCAGCTGCACCACCTCCTTCCTTCAAACCTCCAAGGTGAAGTTTCATCACGCTTTTCACCGTGCTTAAGTGTATCGTGAAACTGATGGAGCCAATGCATCCATGCCTGCATGCTCCAACAATAGATTAGCTTGTAGAAGCTTGGCATTTTTAACCTTGATTCACCATGGTTTACATTCATTAGATTGTTGTATCCATTTGCCTTCAGTTTTCTTTCCAATAATATGCTTTTTCCCTTGCTCATTCTTTGATGATTCGTTTGGTTTCGTTTTCGCTCTTATTGTTGGATTTTGTTTTTGGGCATCCATGTGATGGGTGGCATTGCTGGGGTGCACTAGACCGAGCTGGGCTCGTCCAGACTGCACCCAGCCCGTTGGCATCCCTTGAAGTGCATGCTAGCAGCGGCTGGTGCGCTGCAGCCGCCACTTCTTTTTTTTTAGCTAGCTTCGGTTCAACCCAGTCCCAACGCATTTGGGACTGGCCCAGCTATGCTCTTGGCTTGGATCACGGCGTGACCAGGCCCCTTTAGAAGTAGAAAAGCCCCTGACCCTCTGATAGTAAATGCTTTTTTTTGTGTTTTATTTCTGTTTTCTTTTGGTTCATGTTGGTTGGCACAATGAGTCCGGATGGTTTTAGCAGGTTGGGGCCAGCCTATGATAGGCGCCCAACCCACTTTAGCTGCATTTGTTGAGCCTTAGGCTCCAGCTCGTGGCTGTGGATAGTCGCACGGTTTGGTCTAGAGGACCAGACCCTTCAGCCAACCTATTCACCTTGCATTGGGAGTTGGGCGCCTTGCGGGTGGTCCGCGTGCCCAGCATTAGTCGCCCAAAACCTTTACTTTTCTTGTTTTCGTTTTTATCTATAACAATGTTTGGGCTGAAGTACCGGTCTGAACCATGGGTTCAGACCAGTACTACAGCCAATTTAGGCTGGCTGGTTCGTGAGCCAAGTCCCAGCCCGGGCGTGGCACTTGGTGCCAGCTCAATTTTCCATTTGTTGGAGTCGGGTGCCAGCCGTGTGGTGCTGGGCACCCAGGCCATGTGTGGCCGCCCCTTTTGGTCCAGATCTGAACCAAATGTTCAGACCTGAATGTGTTTGACAGCATGGTCTGGTCCCATGGACCAGACCTTTGTCCAATGTTCCTTTGGCACCCAGTTTTGCAGGGTTACCCGCGGCTGCCCTTTTGGATGCTTGTTTCAGCCCCAACGGAGCCACATCCGTGGTCTGGTCCAAACTGAGAATCAGACCAGATTCTCATGGTAGATTCAGCAGTCTGGTCCGGAGGACCAGACCTATATATGCGCATAGGCCCCTTTGACAGCGGGTGCGCGAACCCCTTTGTCGGAAACCCACGCAGCCTAGTTACTCCGTTAACTCGGCTGACCCAAAAGGTGACTTTTTATTTCTAAGACCAGCACAAAACCATGCTCATAACCGAACCATAGTGGTCCAGACTCGTGGGTTGTCTTGCCCCGCACCCTTTCGCATTTCGGTTAGGGTGTTTGGCATGTGTACACATGCCTCGGGATGCACATGTTTTAGATAACCTTATATATAGGAATGTATATATATATATGTGTGTGTGTGTGTGTGTGTGTGTGTATACATATATGTATATACATGAAGGGAGTAGGCATCATTGAGTGAACATGTATATATGTAAATATATATATATTTATATATCCATAACAGTGAACCTCGTAACATATACATATATATAGGTTAATGCACATAGTTGAGGGTTTCAGTGCGACCGAATGGACATGTGACACTCTTGTGTCCCGTCTAAGTATTTCCAAGATAATTTACACCTTGAACCGTGGAAAGCCAATGTAATCCCCATTAGATGGGTTATTTTCAGAATTCACTTTTGACACGTATGTGTGTCATACTGCGTAAGGAAAACACTCACGCCTTGGTTTTCATTTCGACAGACTAGTGAAGTAAGCGGATGTGCACTATTGCAATTCCACGTACTTAGAGACTACGTTGGTTATACTGTTCAGTATTTTTGTATCGGGTCCGCGAGCGCGGCACCACACACCGTGGAATGCTAATGTTATTCCCATAAGTCGGGAATATCCTAGATTCACCCTAACACGTAAGTGTGTTAAATCAAGTATGATGGTCTTCGTGTCACAATTGCATCTTTCCCCTGCAAGAGCGACGATCCACGTTGGAATGCGAATGTAATTCCCATACATTCGGAATTATAGTTAAATTCAATCTCAACACTTAAGTACGCAAAATCATGAATTTTTCCTACGAGAATAATTTCATGTTATGCAAAGTGCCAATATTAATGATTTAGAGACAACTACTTGTGTGATGAAAATTGGTGAAATTTCATATGCATGAAACTGTATGCGTGCTTGCACATTTCCTTGTCTATCAGAAAATGAAATTGTATAATGCCTATGTTCTTATGATTGTGCAAACGATAGAAAGCATGTGGTATATATATATTTACACTTTGAACATGGCACATCCTGACACTTGTACTGAGTAGTGCGTACCTCGACTGGTATATTGCTTGAGGCATTGGTGAGTGCACAAGGTGCACTTACTTCATGAAATAAAAAGACTGAAACTCAAACACCATAGGGTATGAATGAATATGACTTGTTTTGGACTCAGTTGGAGTCTCTGGGCAAAGGCCCTTCAGTCGTGAGTGGACTCATATGTGACTATACCATGAATTAGAAAAGAAAATAATATGGTGTTGTGATCGCTTTCACGAGCGAGGTGCTCTTGTTGGCCGCGTGAGGCTGAGCACGTGGATGGGTAGGCCAAGTCCTCGTTTGCATACCCCGCGGGGACCACGAGGCATAAAATCCTCGTTGAGAGGTGTGACTGAACAATGAGCCTAAGAAAGATAAACCTGCTTTGCCCCATTCACAGACGGTTCACCTTGGAGAGGGTGGATGGTATAACCCTAAGTGACTTGTCGTTACTACGACACGTGTTTTGACAGGATCTGTAGCACCCTTTCACCTCCAGTCACTCAGAGTCAGGGAGGTCGAGGTTACCTTTTTAGGACTTCACTACTGCAGTAGTATGGATTGCAATCCTTGCCTATGCGAGAGTTTCTCTCAATTGCGTGTTGCTCGCATGAGGTTTAATCGATCTGTAGCATCCTCGATTACCACACTAGAATTTTAATAACAGACGTCGGATGCATGTCTCACAGAATGCGAGGTTCCTTCACGTACCCGAAGGAGTAATAAGAAGAACTTAAAGACTAACCAATCACAACTGACTTACTGTAGTTGCTACTTTACTTGTTCGGTAATTTCCTCTTCAGTTACTTTACTTGTTCAGCAGTTACTTCAGCTACTTACTTGTTCAGTACTTGTTACGGTCTGTTACTGCTCTGAGTTACTTGTTTTACAGTTTCTCCAGTTACGTTACTTGTTTCGCTTGTCACGTACACACTTACCTGACACAGACACATACACTTGTTAGTTCTTGTTTCTGCTTCTTGTATATTTGATATATCGTGATTGTTTCTTCACCACCTCGCAAGAGGACTGACCCCATTTTATGAGGATGTAGGTGACGAACAGGTATAATGTTGATGCGACAACACACGGTGGAGGCTTGGGGACCCACACTTAGCTGCAGATCCTGTCTCAGTGGTTTTTGGTTTTGGTTGGGATGTATTCCCTATATTTTGAGCTTCTATACTACTACATTTTGTAAACTTTAAACTGTCGGGTTGTATACCCTCTTTACATTTGTGGTTGTATTTTATTTACATTGTCAGTTACTTTTGTTGTACTCATCTGTGGTCGTCCAGACTTGCGGCTTTGCCACTTTCCTTACACCTTGTTTTCTGTTGTTTTTCAGTAAAACCTTTCAAAAAAAAATCATAGAAAATCTAAGGTTTTTCCAAAGTCGGGGTTTGGGGTGCCACAGATCTTGGTATTAGAGCAGTGTTTAAGTGTAGTCCAAGCTTCATCGTGCATCGTCCATCGCACTGTAAGTATGATTAGACTTTATTTATTTGTTCATTCTTTACTTCTTAGTTAGCATTGTGTGTTTGGTTCTGTGTGTGGGTTAGATGGCGACAAACACAAGTTACGGGAAGATTTTGGAAGCTCTCTAGAACTTGGCCCGAGGCGAGGAGGCCTTGAGTGGAGCTGTGCAGCACGTAGTGTGCACATGTTGGCACCTCCTTTTGCCAGGTGTTTGGTGGATCACGCGGGACAAATTTGTTCTCGTGAATTATCTGATTGCCCCTATTACAGTCTTTGGGGGCATATCGAGAAAGAATGTCAGACAAAGCTGCGGGATGAGCTCTGGAAGAGCAATGCGGATGATATCGATGATGTATCTTCGGTCACTGGACCCATAGTAGTTGAAGTGGATAGTCAAGATGGAGATAGGCATGGAGCGTCAGACTCTCCTCAGTATTCTCCTGAATTGTATCCTTATGTTGTTTCATTGGAGTACGTGCTAGAACCTCATGTGCCGCTGGTACTGATGGAAGTCCAAGAGATTTCTGATACGCCGTTGAGGACTTTTGTTTCTCCTCCTCGTATCAGGCCGCGACGCTGTGGAAGTCAGAAGGACTACCAAGATTTTTACACCAGCAAGTCATAAGAATGTTATGTGATGTGTTGTTAGAAACACTGAGTCAGTGTTTCATTTTTGAATTTTGCTTAAGTTGTTAGCAGTATTTGATTAACCTTGTCTGGATGAAGGGTGTTTCTGTAATGCATGCAATTTTCCTATTAATGAAATGAAATTTCCTACCTTTGAGTATTTGCCAGTTGCTTATGTGTAATTTTACTTATTTAGATGGCGTGGCGTACACGATGTGATGATCTCATGGAAACGCTCAACAACCTTACGGAGGTAGTTGGACGCTAGGCAGAGATGATGTGGAACATGGGCGAGCACATTCAACAATCCGCCTAGGGTCAGGGAACTCCTGCCCACGTTCCTGCAGCAGCAGTACCATATAAATAGTTCATGAGCATGAATCCTCCTGCATTCGACGAAAAAGCAACACCAAAGGCAGCTGAAGATTGGATACAAGAGATGGAGCGGATCTTCCGTGTTCTTCAGATCGGCGACAATCGCAAGGTTGACTTCGGGACATATCATCTCCGAAAGGATGCTGAAAGGTGGTGGGCTATCACCTGGGAGATCAAGTTCGACAACCAGCCGATAGAATGAGAGCAGTTTGTTGAAGCCTTCTATGCTGCATATTTCTCGACCCACGAGAAGAGCAGGAAGATGCAAGAGTTTCTCGATCTGCAGCAAGGAAGTTCCACACTCGCGGAGTATGTCACTTGTTTCCGCAGTTTGGAAAGATACTGCCCGAATTTGTATACTACCGAGAAGGAGCGAGCACTGAAGTTTGCTCGATGTCTGAAGTCGGTTCTACGAATGAAGGTGTATATGTGTGCACCGACGACAGTGGATGAGACTCTAGAGACAGCCTCCTTGCTAGAGCACGATTAGGCAGAATCCCAGAAGGCACCTGCATCTCGAGGACAACAGCAACAACATCCAGGCCAAAAGAGTTGGCCTAGGAAGCGATAGTTTTAGAGGAATCAGGGTGGAAGGAAGTTTCATCCCCCGTCAAAGAAGAATAGAAGAAACAACAACAACAACAACAACAACAACACCAACCAGCAACAATACCAAAATCGACGGCCCCAACATCAGCAACAGCAACGCCAATACCAGCAACTGCAGAGGCAGATCACAGCGGCAGGTTGTCCAAAGTGCATTGTCGATCATCCAGGACGACCCTGCCCATGTGACATGTGCGGATGCTTTTACTGTGGCAAAATGGGCCATTACATCAGGGACTGCAGAAAGAAACAAGCAGATGATCAGCGGAGAAACACACCAGGAACATCTCAGCAGGCGCAGTCGAGGCAGCCTCAACTGTATCAGCAGCAACAACAACATCAGCCAAAGCAGGGCAACCAGAAGGTCATTGTCGGACGTGCTTATGCGACAACTGTGGAGCAAGTGACCAAGGGTGAATTGGTCCAAGGTACTATTTCAGTCGCCAAACATACAACATTTACATTATTTGATTATGGAGCTTCACATTCTTTTATAGCTGCTAGATTTGCCAGTACTTTACCTTTGATCGTAGAGTCTTTGAATTACCCGTTGGAGGCCCGCACTCTGATTGGTGATCAGTCTTTTTGTGATTCATACATTCCGAGCATCGAGGTATCAGTGGCAGGGCAGAACCTGTCAGCTGATGTGATCTTGCTAGACATGACTGAGTTCGATGTCATTCTAGGCATGGATTAGCTTTTTGAGTATCACGCTCAAGTTTTCTGTCGAGAAGGCAAGGTTGTTCTTTTTCATTCTGATCGTCCTGTCTTGGAGATCAAGCTTCCTCGACCTTTGCGCGATAGTTGTATGATTTCTTCTTTTAAGGCCCAGAAGTATTTGCAGAATGGGAGTACTGCATTTTTTGTCAGTATTACCCCAGTTGAACATGAGATGGTTTTGATTGATGACTTGGACGTGGTCCGAGAATTTTATGATGTGTTTTCGGGAGAATTGTCTGGTTTACCTCTCAAGCGAGAGATCGAATTTTGTATCGAGTTGTTGTCTGAAACTACTCCTATTTCCAAGGCACCTTACCGTATGGCTCTGGCAGAGCTTGAGGAATTGAAGTGACAGTTGGAAGAACTCTTAGATCAGGGTTTTATTCGATCCAGTGCTTCTCCATGGGGAGCACCAGTGTTGTTCGTGAAGAAGAAGGATGGATCCTTGAGGTTGTGCATCGACTATCGGATGCTTAACCAAGCAACGATCAAGAACAAATATCCGTTACTCAGGATCGAAGATCTTTTCGATCAGTTGCAGAGAGCGAAGATTTTCTCGAAGATTGACCTCAGGTCAGGTTACCATCAACTTCGTATCAGAGAAGAAGACATTGCGAAAACAGCTTTCCGAACAAGGTACGATTTGTACGAGTTCGTGGTGATGCCTTTTGGCCTCACGAATGTACCAACTGCATTCATGGATTTGATGAATCAATTTTTTTGTCTGTTCGTGGATATGTTCATGATCGTATTCATTGACGACATATTGGTCTACTCAGAGAGTCCTGAGCAGCATCAAGAACATTTGCGTATTGTTTTGAGCATTCTTTGTGAGCATCAGTTGTTTGCCAAGTTCTCCAAGTGCGAATTTTGGCTCGACCGAGTTATGTTTCTTGGGCACGTGATATCCAAGGACGAAGTGTCAGTCGATCCAGCTAAGGTTGAAGCAGTTCTAGTTTAGAAGCAGCCTCAGAATGTGTCAGAGATTCACAGTTTTCTCGGATTGGCAGGTTATTATCGACGATTCATCCAAGACTTTTCGAGGATTGCCCTACCTTTGATGAAGCTTTTGCGTGAAGGTATCAAGTTTGAGTGAAACGACGCTTGTGAAGATAGTTTCCAGATCTTGAAGTCAAAGCTGACGACCTCGCCGGTGTTAGCTTTACCTTTAGGCAGAGATGGTTTTGTGGTGTACACGAACGCCTCTGGTACCAGATTGGGTTGCGTGCTAATACAGCACGACCGAGTGATTGCTTATGCTTCTAGACAGTTGAAGACCCATGAGAGGAATTACCCAACACACGATTTGGAACTAGCAGCAGTTGTGTTTGCTCTGAAATCGTGGCGACATTATTTATATGGAGAATCGTTTGAGGTCTTCTCAAACCACAAGAGTCTCAAATATTTGTTCTCTAAGAAGGAGTTGAACATGAGGCAGCGACGTTGGCTCGAATTCATCAAGGATTACGACTTTACGTTGTCTTACCACCCTGGTAAGGCGAACGTTGTGGCAGATGCACTTAGTCGCAAATCAAGTGGTGTTCTGGCTAGTCTCGTGTGGAGCCAGAAGCTGATTGAGGATTTTGTAGTTTGGAAGCCTTTTTCAGTTGGAGGCGGTTCGATCAGATTTTCTGGTCTGACCATTCGATCAGAGTATTTGCCGAGAATCATGGAGGCTCAGAAGCTTGACGACTAGTATGGTAATTTTCTAGCCTTGGCAGGACAAGCAGATACTTTCTTTAGTGTGTCAGATGATGGCAGTATTCGTATGAGAGATCGACTTTGGGTTTCGAGTGACCCTGAGTTGAAGAAAGAGATTCTTGATGAAGCACATATGTCGAGATATATGATTCATCCAGGCGGAACGAAGATGTTTAAGGATTTGCAATGCAAGTATTGGTAGAATGGAATGAAGCGCGATATAGTAGCGTACGTTGCGAGATGTTTGACTTGTCAGCCGGTCAAGGCGGAACACCAGCATCCCGGTGGTTCTATGCAGAGAATCGAGATTCCTCAATGGAAGTGAGAAGATGTTACGATGGATTTTGTGGTAGGTTTACCGCAAATGAGACGTATGCATGATG
Source organism: Nuphar pumila (assembly GCF_984573655.1). Taxonomy (NCBI): domain Eukaryota; kingdom Viridiplantae; phylum Streptophyta; class Magnoliopsida; order Nymphaeales; family Nymphaeaceae; genus Nuphar; species Nuphar pumila. The sequence continues at coordinate 78,372,449 of NC_143257.1, forward strand.
CGATTTGGGTAGTCGTGGACAGAATCACCAAGTCTGTCCATTTCTTGCCTATCAGGATCAATCAATCTCTCGAGAGTCTAGCTGACCTATATGTCTGAGAGATTGTGCGATTGCATGGTGTGCCGAGATCGATTATTTCCGATCGTGATCCCCGGTTTACATCGTGACTGTGGGGTGAGTTGAAATCTGCTTTGGGAACAAAGTTAAAGTTCAGTACAGTTTTTCATCCCCAGACAGATGGACAATCTGAACGAACGATTCAGACACTAGAAGACATGTTGCGAGCCTGTATGCTCGACTGAAAGGGTGAATGGGATTCACACCTGTGTTTGGTTGAGTTAGCATACAACAACAGTTACCATGCTAGTATCGGGATGGCCCCGTACGAAGCACTGTATGGGAGACCTTGCCGATCAATGTCTTATTGGGACGATATCAGCGATAGATCGAGAGAATCACCGATTGTTCTTCAGCACTACACTCAGCAGGTGTAGAAGATTCAAGAATGTTTGAAGGTAGCGCAAGATAGACAGAAAAGTTATGCCGATAAGAGACGACGCGAGTTGTCTTTTGAAGTTGGTGACATGGTTTTTGTCAGAGTTTCACCGACTAAGAGTGTGTTTCATTTCGGCAAGAAAGGGAAGTTGAGCCCAACATACGTAGGACCGTTTGAGATTTTGGCAAGGATCGGTGAAGTTGCATATCGTGTCGAGTTACCTCCACAATATGCCCATATTCACAATGTTTTTCATGTGTCGATGCTAAGGAAGTACATTTCTGACCCATCGCACATCATTCGCTACGAAGATGTGGAAGTGCAGGAAGATCTGACTTTGACAGAATGGCCTATCGAGATAGTTGATCGACGAGATCAAGTTTTGCGTACCAAGACTATTCCACTAGTTAAGGTACGTTGGCAGCATCATGGCATCGAAAAATGCACATGGGAACCAGAAGCTAGCATGAGAGAAAAATATCCAAAACTTTTTGTAATCTAATATGGGTGATTTCGTGGACGAAATCCTTTTTTAGGAGGGGAGGATATAAGATCCATGATTTATTTTGTAATGATATTACGTAAATTGTGTTGAGACCAATGAAATTTTGTTGTTTTGGCGATTTTTGTAATTTAGCCTACATTGAGATACAGGTCAAATCGCATAATTTTACGTAAAAAGAAAATTGAGGGAAATCTAGAGCGAATTAACTTCTGAAATTTTTAGAGCAAGTTTGGAATAGGTCTATTGTGCTTTACCCCGAATTTGATGTTTGAACGACGAAAAACCTTTGTCAGTGCATGTGAATTACGAAAGATCGCTTAGAAATTTAGCGAGGGCCTAAACGAGACCTAATCCGTTCGTAACGAAGATTTCTTTGCTTGGGTAGCTTTGAAATGTCATTTACATTGATAATATAAAATTAAATAATTGTACATAATGGAAAAATAATTGAAATTTAATTAAAAATAAAATCAATATAAGAAATTACCCTTTCTTTCATTGGTCAAGGTCGACCAAGGCCATGACTGTCCTTTCCGGATGGCCTTGGGACGACCATGAAAGTGCAGTAGGATCGAGGCAACGAGCATTAGAGGGGGGGTGAATAGTGCTTTTAAAAATTGTCTGTGGAATATTGACAGATTTTGCAATTTGAAAAGCAAACACACAAAGAACACAGAATTTATCCTGGTTCGGTCTTTCCCGACCTACATCCAGTCCCCAAGAAAAACCCGCTTGAGATTTCCACTATCAACCTTGTGTAACTACAAGATCATACAGACCAAATTTGGTCCCACTTTCAGTAACACACCTACTGAAAGCAAACAACTCCTTTAAACTAAGGAGTCCTTTCTTTTACTGAAAATTGAAATAAGTAACAACTTACAAAACAACCTATGAGCCCTTCTTATGAATGCAAATGAGATGAAATTGGCTTTTGAGGTTGTTGAAATACTCTACTCACAAATTCACTATCTCTCAAAGGAATTTGAGTGAAAAACTAAAGTGAAAAATATCACGTGAGTGAGAAAATGAATATGAGTGAAAAGCAAAGAGTAATTGATTCAAATTGATTGAATTGAAGTGCTTTTGAGTATAAAATGCACTCATACTTATAGTTGAAAGATTTCATACGTTGAGGGTATGAAAGGGTGTCAAAACAGTCTATTTTGAACGATCAAAACATTTGAAAAATGAAAAGACATGCCTTTTTGAAGTTTAAGGAAAAACGGCAAAATTAGTCGATTGGAACAGTAGTTAGTCGACCAATAGTTAGTTATTAGTAGACTGACAGTTATCATCGATCGACTGATCTGTTTATCGAGCCGTTTGAAAATTTGAACTTTTGAAACTTAGTTGACTAGAGATAAAATTAGTCGACTGATAATATCATCAGTAGACTGAAAAATCTTTCAGTCGACTGCTGCTAAAATCTTCTGAAAAAATTCATTCTGTCAGGTCGATTAATAAAAGCATTAGTCGACTGCTGCTAAATTTCAGAAAACACATGTTCTGTCCAGTCGACTGATAAAGTCATTAGTCGATTGCTGCTAAATTTTCCAGAAAACAGACATTCTGTCCAGTCGACTGATAAAACCTTCAGTCGACTAATTTGACAAAAATGACTTTTTAGAAAATATGGCGCGAAAGGATTAGTCGACTGGTGAGTCTATTGGTCGACTAATAAACACGGAAATTTAAGAAAAGAGTTTTCTAAAAAGATTTTCATGAAGGGTTCTTTTAGAAAGTTTTTCTAAAGACTTTTTAGGTAAAATGCAACCTAAATATGCAGTCTAAGTAAGGCTCTTACAAGAATCTAAGACTTTAAATAAATTTAACATTTGCACACTAGTCTTCAAAGATTCTTTATCGAATTCTTCAATGTCTTCATTGCCTTACCTGAAATGCAGTTGATTTCACTTGCTCATCATCAAAACCTTGTACTTGAAGTATCATATACGGCTTCATTATAGTAACAATCTCCCCCTTTTTGATGATGATAAACTTAATCAAAGATGAAGCATTTAGATGCATAGATGGAGATTTTACTCCCCCTATCAATATGCTGCAAAACATTAAAAGTTAGTACATTCAAAGCACATATATCACATATTGATTGGTTTGCATTTCCATCATTACTTCATGCATTTTTAAATCTTTTTCATAAATGAAATTTTCAGTGTTTTCACATGATGTAATTTCCATGTCATAATGCAATATGCAATTTCTATCTTTTTCTCTTAATTTCACATTTCTCATGCTAAATGCTATCTTTTTCTCCCCCTTTGTCATAATAAAAAAGAGTAAGGGCAGAAATAGCATAAGCAAAATGTAAATACAAGTTTAAAATATTACAACCCATAAAGTATCAAAGTTTAGTAATAACAGAACATAAAGATCAGAAAATTGAGTTGAGCAAGTCCTTGATTGCAGTCACATCTTTCTGAATCGAAGAAAGTTGTTGAGTCACATCTTCACGAAAAGTGCGTTGATGCAGCTCCAAAGCTTCCAGTCGCTGCAAAACTTCATCATTGTCTTGACTAGTAGAAAATTTCTTTCTTTTTGCTTGAGATGAAGGTGTCGCAGAAGATGGTGAGGGTTCAGAAATTGATGGTTCAATAGGATCAGATGGTTCAGTTTGATCAACATTTAAAGGAGGCAGATATTTGATTTTCATCCTTTTAAAAATAGTTTGATCAAAGAACTTTTGCTCAATATATTTTTCATTAGTTAAGGGAACTTTGAAATGTCTGAAAATACGAGTTAGAAGACATCCATAAAGAAGAAATGGTTTTTGTTTCCACAAATTAGTAAAATACACATTGGCCCAATTTACAGAAATATTTCCAAATAAAACCTAAAGAGTCGTAGAAAGATTTGTGGAATAATAATCAAAAGAACCAGTTTTAGGTAGAACATTATGGGCAAGGATTCCTCCAGCAATGTGTGCACGAGTTTGAAGATTAGTATTTTTTAAAGGAGGGCAATGAGGTGCACCGGAAAGAAGAATTTGTTCAAAAATTCTTTCATCATTTAGTTCAACAGTATTGAAAAGAGTGTCTAAAGGTGGAATTTCTAGGATTTCGCTAAGTAGTTTAGAATCAAACTCAATTTCAACATCACGAACAAGAAAGGAAAGAACTCCAGTTTCATGATCAAAATGTAAATTCGTATAAAACAAGTGAATCAGAAAAGAATAGTGAAGGGTGTCATCACAGGCATCAAAAAGATGTGAAATTCCTGGAAATAATTCTCTTATTTTGTAACGAGAAAACAGGTGAAACAGTACATTTCGGCCTGGTAAAATAGATAGTGCAGAAATCAATCCAAATGTATCATATAAAAGAGGATTTCAGAGTAATCTAAGAAAAAATCCATGTCTTGAAGAAAGTGTAGGAGGAGGAGAACCTAAACCTTTTGCAGATGCAATCTTTGAATGAGGCATGGTTAAAAAAATAGATTCACCTCAAAAAAATAGTTGTAGAGAATGATGTTGACTTCCAAATGACTTCCGGCAGAAGAAAGATGTTGTCCGACATTGTGAAGGAAAACCAATGCAATAGAAACAGTGAATAGACGAGGAGGAGTCCGCAGTGGATGACGGCAGATGCGAGGAGGCTGCCACAAGGGGATTCCGGCGAGGACTGAAGATACACCGTCACGGCAAGAGGATTCCAGCGAGATTTGAAGATGTGCCGGTTACTGCAAGAGGATTCTGGCGTTTCCCTGTCACGGCCAGAAAATTCCGGCGAGGATAGGTTTGAACGGTACTCCGAGGGTTTTTCGAAAGAGAGAGAGGAAAGAGAGAGAGTGAGGGTTTCGTTTTAAGGGTTTCGTTCCTTTAAAAAAAAAATGAAAAGGTACAACAAAATGAAATGATGCAAAAAAAAAATGGGTGTTAAAAAATCCAAGGGGTATCGGGTCCCTTCAGTTAAAATTTTTAAAAAAATTTAAAGCATCAGTCGACTAGAAATTTATCGGTCGACTAATATGGTGCGATTCATTCTAAAAATTTTAAAAAGCATCAGTCGACTAAAATTTTATCGGTCGACTAATAATGTGCGATTTTGAGATTTTGTTCAAAAAACAACATTTTTATAAATCCAAAAATGAGCAAATGCCTAGTTCTCTCCTAATTCTCATAAAATCTTCATTTTTAAGTGGTTTAGTGAAGATATCAGCATGTTGTTCATTAGTGGAAATAAAATTTAACAAAATATCTCCTTTTAACACATGATCTCTTAAGAAATGATGTCTAACTTCAATATGCTTAGTTCTTGAGTGCTGAATAGGATTTTTCGAAAGATTTATAGCACTAGTGTTATCACAATAAATAGTTGTTGTGGAGTAATTCAAACCAAAATCTTTTAAGGTTTGTTTCATCCATAGTACTTGTGAACACGCTAAACTAGCTGCTATATATTCTGCTTCAGTTGTTAAGAGTGACACTGAATTTTGCTTTTTACTAAACCAAGAGAATAAGGAATTTCCTAAGAAATGACAAGTTCCGCTAGTACTCTTGCGATCAGATTTACTTCCTGCAAAATCTGCATCACTATATGAAACTAAATCAAAGGAAAATGATTTTGGGTAAAACAAACCAAAATCTGAAGTATCTTTCAAATATCAAAGAACTTGTTTTACTGCAGTTAAATGAGATTCCTTTGGATTAGCTTGAAATCTTGCACACATACAAACACTAAACATTATATTAGGTCGACTAGCAGTTAAGTATAATAGAGATCTGATCATACCTCTGTAGAGCTTAGTATCTACATTTTTATCATTTTCATCTTTATCAAGAGAAGTAGTTGTACTCATAGGATTTCTTCTTGATTTCGATGAGTCCATCCCAAATCTCTTGAGAAGTTCTTTTGTATACTCAGCCTGATTGATGAAGATTCCTTCTGCAGTTTGCTTTATTTGAAGTCCAAGGAAGTAGTTTAATTCTTTCTTTCAACAACTCCATTTTGTGGAGCCGCTCTAGGAAAAGCAAAGTTATGAGATATACCATGTAAATTACAATACTTTAGAAAAGATTCATTTTCAAATTCACCACCATGATCACTACGAATTTTAGTTATAGATGTAGATTTTTCATTTGTAATTCTTCTACAAAGTTTGGAAAATTCAGAAAAAGCATCATTTTTGCTTTTTAGAAAAATCACCCATGTAAATCGAGAAAAGTCATCTACTATAACAAAAGCATACTTGCTACCATTCAAACTTTGAATTCTAGATGGTCCAAATAGATCTAAATGTAAAAGTTCAAGAGGACGTTTTGTTGAAACTATATCTTTTGCTTTAAAAGAACTATTGATTTGTTTACCCCTTTGGCAAGCATCACATAAGTGATCTTTCTTATATGGTATTTTAGGTAGGCCTCTAACAAGATCATTCTTAGATAACTTGAAAATAATTTTAAAGTTAACATGTCCAAGTCTCTTGTGCCATAACCATTGAATTTCATTTGAAACAATAAGACATTTTTCATTAAAAGTGGGTAACTCATCTAGATATAGTTCATACACATTGTTCCTTCTTTTACCTTTAAAAATGATCTTTTTAGATTGAAAATCAGAAATTAAGCATAAATCATTTTCAAAAGAAACATGAAAACCTTTATCACATAATTGACTAATAGATAATAAATTATGCATTAAATCATCTACTAAAAGAATATTTTCTATCAAGGAAAATTTTGGATTACCAATATTACCAATAGCTATTACTTTTCTCTTGTTATTGTCACCAAAGGTGACGGTTCCTCCATCCTTACTTTGGAGGGTGGAAAATAACTCTGGCCTTCCAGTCATATGTTTGGAACAACTGCTGTCAAATATCCATTTGCTCCTTATTTTGTGTACCTACAACAAAATTAGAAGACAAAACATTTGACCCCTTTCTATTTTTGGATCCATGAGAGTTAGTCTTAGGAACCCATATCCATTTGGATTTCGGTTTCCTTTGATAATAAATATTCTTTCTATAAAAAGATTTAGCATTTCTAGAGTAATCATGTCTAGGCTTATAAGCATTATAAGTTACATGATTAGATGCATTTCTATTAGAACTGGAAAATTTAGTTCTATAAACAAATGGTTGAGAATATTGTCTTTGATTTTTCACAACATAGTTTGGTCTATTTTGAGTATCAAAGAAGCTATATCCCAATCCGGTTTTATTAACCGAACATCTTTGAGAACCAATAAGTCTTTCTAGATTCTCTTAACCATCTGTGAATTTGGTCACTATAGAAAGAAGATCAGTTGATTTTTTTCTTTGACTAGTTATTTCTTTTTGTAAGAGATTGGTTCTTGTTCCAATTTCTTTTATCTCAAATGCTTGACAAGAGTTTTCCTTCTTGAGATCTTCTATCTCTTGAAGTAACACTTTGTTTAGAGAGTCAAGAGTTAAATTTTCAGTTTTTAACTCTTTGTTTTTAGAACTTAGACTCTTAAATTTAGCATATAAATCATTGAATGCTTCTAATAAATCATCATAATCAAATTGACTTATCAAATCTTCTTGTGCTACAAAGCACATGTTGGCGACTTCTTCATTTGATTCTTCATCGAAAGAGGAGTCACTATCATCCCAACATGCTTGAAATGCCTTTTTCTTCTTGAATTGGTCCTTGAGCTTGATTTTGAGAAGAGGACAATCTTTTTTTATATGTCCTGCCTTTTTGCAGTTAAAGCACTTGACTTCATTGGGATTGGAAGAATCCGCTTTCTTTACCTTTCTTTGAAATCTTCCCTTTTTGATGAATCTTCTGAATTGCCTTGTAATGAGGGCAATATCTTCATCCTCATCTTCTTCTGAATTTTCAGAGTCAGAAGTAGCCTTAAAAACAAGAGATTTCTTCTTGGGTTCTTCTTCTTATCTGTCTTGAAGTTGGACTTCATATACCATTAGGTTACCAACCAAATCTTCAAGAGTGAGAGTGTTTAGATCATTTGCTTCTTCAATAGCTGTGGTTTTTCTCTCTCATTCAGGAGTTAAACACCTTAGGATCTTTCTGACTAAATCCACTTGTGAATATTCTTTTCCAAGGGATTTCAGAGTGTTAGTTATATCGGTCATTCTTGTTACCATGTCCGATATAGATTCATTTTGCTTCATTTTAAACAATTCAAATTTATGAACTAAAGAGGCGATTTTAGATTCCTTTACCTTTGACGTACCTTCGTGAGTCACGAGAAGAGTATGCCAGATTTCATTTGCTGTAGAGCATTGGGAGATGCGATTGAACTCTACGTTGTCAATGGCACAATATAATGCATTCATTGCCTTGGCATTAAGTGAAGCAATATTCTTTTCTTCATCGGTCAATCAGCTGAAATCAGTTGATGGAGTTTGGTATTTATCTAAAACAACTCTCCAAATATCGAGATTCATGGATTGCAAGAATATTGTCATTCTCACTTTTCAGTATCCATAGTTTGTTCCGTCAAAGAGAGAAGGACGAACATAGGAGCATCCTTCTTTGTGCTGAGATGTTGTAGTGCCATGCTAGATGATGATCAAATCAAAATAATAGCAAACCTTGCTCTAATACCAAATGAAAGTGCAGTAGGATCGAGGCAATGAGCACTTGAGGGGGGGTGAATAGTGCTTTTAAAAATTGTCTGCGGAATATTGACGAATTTTACAATTTGAAAAGCAAACACACAAAGAACACAAAATTTATCCTGGTTCGGTCTTTCCCGACCTACATCCAGTCCCCAAGCAAAACCCGCTTGAGATTTCCACTATCAACCTTGTGTAACTACAAGATCATACAGACCAAATTCGGTCCCACTTTCAGTAACACACCTACTGAAAGCAAACAACTCCTTTAAACCAATGAGTCATTTCTTTTACTGAAAATTGAAGTAAGTAACAACTTACAAAACAACCTATGAGCCCTTCTTATGAATGCAAATGAGATGCAATTGGCTTTTGAGGTTGTTGAAATACTCTACTCACGAATTTACTATCTCTCAAAGGAATTTGAGTGAAAAATTGAAGTGAAAAAATATCACGTGAGTGAGAAAATGAATATGAGTGAAAAGCAAAGAGTAATTGACTCAAATTGATTGAATTGAAGTGCTTTTGAGTGTAAAATGCACTCAAATTTATAATTGAAAGATTTCATACGTTGAGGGTATGAAAGGGTGTCAAAATAGTCCATTTTGAACGATCAAAACGTTTGAAAAATGAAAAGACACGCCTTTTTGAAGTTTCAGGAAAAATGACAAAATTAGTCGACTGGAACAGTAGTTAGTCGACTAATAGTTAGTTATTAGTAGACTGACAGTTATCGTCGGCCGACTGATCTGTTTATCGAGCCATTTGAAAATTTGAACTTTTGAAACTTAGTCGACTAAGGATAAAATTAGTCGACTGATAATATCATCAGTAGACTGAAAAACCTTTCAGTTGACTGCTGCTAAAATCTTCTGAAAAACATATATTTTGTCCGGTCGACTGATAAAAACATTAGTTGACTACTGCTAAATTTCAGAAAACACATGTTCTGTCCAGTTGACTGATAAAGTCATTAGTCGACTGCTGCTAAATTTTCCATAAAACAGACATTCTGTCTAGTCGACTGATAAAACCTTCGGTCGACTAATTTGACAAAAATGACTTTTTAGAAAATATGGCGCGAAAGGATTAGTCGACTGGTGAGTCTATTGGTTGACTAATAAACATGAAAATTTAAGAAAAGAGTTTTCTAAAAAGATTTTCATGAAGGGTTCTTTTAGAAAAGTTTTTCTAAAGACTTTTTAGGTAAAATGCAACCTAAATATGCACTCTAAGTAAGGCTCTTACAAGAATCTAAGACTTTAAATAAATTTAACGTTTGCACACTAGTCTTCAAAGATTCTTCATCGAATTCTTCAATGTCTTCATTGCCTTAGCTGAAATGCAGTTGATTTTACTTGCTCATCATCAAAACCTTGTACTTGAAGTATCATATATGTTTTCATTGTCATAACAGACCATGGCCATGAAACCAGCCGGTCACGTTGACCAGCTGGGTTAGTGGCAGTCTCGTAAGAAACTTTAGTAACTCATAAAGGGAGGGCCACGGTTGGCCCTACCCAAATCTAATTAAAAATAAAAATTTAATTTTTATAACAATAATGCCATGTCATAAAAGTAGCATAAGGAGATCTTGCATGGCATTAGAGGGGCGTCATTCCCTCTTAGAGAATGTGTGGAGCCTTGAGTGCATGCCTTGGGATTCAAGGGAAATCCCAAGGTCTCTTACCAAGAGGGAAGAGCCATCATTAGATTAGAATGCATCTCATTGGATGCATGGGGCGGCAGCCCCATGGCATTCCTGTAAAATTTAAAAAGAAGATTTGAATCTCATAAAACGTATGGTGAGGCTAGGCGGCGGTGGAAAACCATGATCCACCCCAGCCCTACATCTTGGAGGGTGATTCTCCACCCTCCATCTCAACCCAGCCACCTTTTTAATCCCTTTGAAAAAATCGAGCCCCCATTAGAGGGGCGATTTTTCTAAAACTCTCTCTCTCTCTCTTTCTCTCTCCCACACTCTCCTCTCTCACTTCCTCCCAGCAGTGGGAGTGCTACTCCATTGACGTGAAGAGCAGTTGCATCACCTCCTTCCTTCAAACCTCCAAGGTGAAGTTTCATCACGCTTTTCACCGTGCTTAAGTGTATCGTGAAACCGATGGAGCCAATGCATCCATGCATGCATGCTCCAATGACGGATTAGCTTGTAGAAGCTTGGCATTTTTAACCTTGATTCACCATGGTTTACATTCATTGGATTGTTGTATTCATTTGCCTTCAGTTTTCTTTCCAATAATATGCCTTTTCCCTTGCTCATTCTTTGAAGATTCGTTTGGTTTCGTTTTCGCTCTTATTGTTGGATTTTGTTTTTGGGCATCCGTGTGATGGGTGGCATTGCTGGGGTACACTGGACAAGGTTGGGATCGTCCAGACTGCATCAGCCTGTTGGCATCCCTTGAAGTGCATGCTAGCAGCGGCTGGTGCGCTGCAGCCGCCACTTCTTTTTTTTTAGCTAGCTTCGGTTCAGCCCAGTCCCAACGTGTTTGGGACTGGCCCAGCTATGCTCTTGGCTTGGGTCACAGCGTGATCAGGCCCCTTTAGAAGTAGAAAAGCCCATGGCCCTCCGACAGTAAATGTTTTTTTTTGGGTTTTATTTCTTTTTTCTTTTGGTTCATGTTGGTTGGCGAAATGAGTCCAGACTGTTTTAGCAGGTTGGGGCCAGCCTATGACAAGCGCCTAACCCCCTTTAGCTGCAGCTGTTGAGCCTTAGGCTCCAGCTCGTGGCTGTGGATAGTCGCACGGTCTGGTCCAGAGGATCAGACCCTTCAGCCAACCTATTCACCTTCATTGGGAGCTGGGCACCTTGCGGGTGGTCTGCACGCCCAGCATTAGTCACCCAAAACCTCTACTTTTCTTGTTTTCTTTTTTTGTGTAACAGTGTTTGGGCTGAAGTACCGGTCTGAACCATGGGTTCAGACCAGTACTACAGCAAGTTTGGGTTGGCTGGTTCGTGAGCCAAGTCCCAGCCCGGGCGCAGCACTTGGTGCCAACCCAGTTTTTCATTTGTTGGAGCTGGGTGCCAGCTGTATGGTGCTGGGCACCCAGGCCATGTGTGGCGGCCCCTTTTGGTCCAGATCAGAACCAAATGTTCAGACCTGAATGTATTTGACAGCGTGGTCCGGTCCTATGGACCAGACCCCTGTCCAATGTTCCTTTGGCACCCAGTTTTGCAGGGTTACCCGCGGCTGCCCTTTTGGCGGCTTGTTTCAGCCCCAACGGAGCCACATCCATGGTATGGTCCAAACTGAGAATCGGACCAGATTCTCATGGTGGATTCAGCAATCTGGTCCGGAGGACCAGACCTGCATATGCCCATAGGCCCCTTTGACAGCAGGTGCGCGAACCTCTTTGTCGGAAACCCACGCAGCCTAGTTACTCTGTTTAATTGGCTAACCCGAAAGGTGACTTTTTATTTCTAAGGCTAGCACAAAACCATGCTCATAACCGAACCATAGTGGTTCAGACTCATGGGTTGTCTTGCCCCACACCCTTTCGCATTTCGGTTAGGGTGTTTGGCATGCGTACACATGCCTTAGGATGCACATATTTTAGATATCCTTATATATAGGTATATATATATAAATCTGTGTATATATGTATATGTATATATATGAAGGGAGTAGGCATCATTGAGTGAACATGTATATATGTAAATATATATATATATATATATATATATCTATATATATATATATATATATATATATATATATATATATATATGTCGATACCAGTAAACCTCGTAACATATACATATATATAGGTTAATGCGCGTAGTTGAGGGTTTCGGTGCGACCGAATGGACATGTGACACTCTTGTGTCCCATCTAAGTATTTCCACAGATAATTTACACCTCGAACCGTGGAAAGCCAATGTAATCCCCATTAGATGGGTTATTTTCAGAATTCACTTTTGACACATATGTGTGTCATACTGCATAAGAAAAACACTCACGCCTTTGAAATTCCACTAGAGGGGGGGTGAATAGGGAATTACTAAACAGATCGATAAATTAAAAATATGATGCAATAAAGGCACAACACATAAACATAGAATATATATTGGTTCGGTCAAAACCCTGACTTACATCCAGTCCCCAAGCAAACCACTTGAGCTTTCCACTATAACATCTGAGTCACCGGATAAATAGTACAACACCCTCTTCCTCAGAGGTCTTCTTCTCTCAACAGAGAAAGGGCACACCCTCTTCCACAGAGGTCTTCTTCTCTCAACAGAAAAGGACAACACCCTCTTTCCCAGAGGTCTTCTTCTCTCAACAGAGAAGGGCAACACCCTCTTTCTCAGAGGTCTACTTCTTTCAACAAAGAAGAAATACAGTGAATAACAAAAAGTTACAATACTTTCTATAGAACCTTCAGAATGATATGAATGCACGAATGAAGGATTCTCAGAATGTTCTGTTCTTTTCACTCAGAAGATACTCTTTGTCAAAGAGCTATTCTTGACTTTTTCTTTTTCTTTTCTCTTTCTTTTTCTAGGCTCTCTTTCAAATATTGAATATAAATTTTTCTCGTTGTAAGCTCACATGTACATTCCCCTTTTTGGAATAGTTTAATTGAGTGTGTTTATATAGCTTTAAAAAAATAGTCGTTACTTATTTGAAATCGTAGTCTTTTTGAGATATGAAATGTCATGTCATTTCAAAAACCAAATTTATGGGTTTTCGAAAAAGTCTTCTTTCCATAAAAATAAAATATAGGATACAATAGTCGTTGTAATATTTTAGGTAATATATATTTTATGTAAAAAGTCTATTTCTTACAATAGTACATGGAACGTTGGATTGTAGGCTGTCATGTAGTTTTGTCTTTATCCCAATTAATGATTTGTGGTACATAATTACTTTTTTACTTTAAATGAGTGTAAGTACAATAAATGCTTTGAGATATTTATTTGTACATAGTCATATCAAGAGTTTTCTTTATGATGTGTTTTTCAATGTCTATAGAGAGAATGAAGACTTAAAACAAGTCGACATTCTTGAGATGGATATTAACAAGGATTTCTTACAGGAGGTATTTAATGCTATACAAAGAGAATGATGACTTCAAGTAAGTCGACATTCTATGGGTTTGTAAAAAGGTAACTAAAGTCTTTTCACCAAGTATTATATTTATTTTTTTTTGTGTAGCCGATTTCCATGTTTTGTCTTTTTCCTACACATTTGAAATCATTTCTCTAAAAAGGTAACTAAAGTCTTTTCAACAAGTATTATATTTGTTTTTCTTTGTGTAGCCGATTTCCATGTTTTGTCTTTTTCCTACTTTTAAAATCATTACTTTTCAAGTTGTCTTGTATATGATAGAAGGTACAATTATTGCTTTTTGAAATCATGAATTATATAATGTCAAAATACATTTTCCATAAAGGTTTGTAAGAAGGTACAATTATTGGTTTTCAAAAAAGGTGCTTTTTGAAACTATCGTATACTTTTATGAAATAGCTTTTATGAATGAGTATGTAATATGCAATATGCATGCTTCTGAAGGTTCTGTTACATATGACTCTAAAGAAGAAAAAAGTCTTCAACTTGAGGTAGCCGATCTCTTTAGATGGTCTTTAGGAATGCATGGCTCATCAAGCTTTTTCTTCAAGGAGTATGATTGCACCATAGTTGTACTTGAACAGGAGGTCTCCATCCTTTTTGAGTGAGATATCCTTGAATCAAATACTCGTTAAATATATGGCAAAACATATCCAGTCATAATATAACATTTTTCAAGAAGACATATTATCATATTATATAAAATCAAATACGACAGTGTATCATATTATGTGACATCAAAATAGAGTTTCTCAACATTCTCTCCCTTTTTTATGATGACAAAATATGCTCCCCCTGTCAAAAAGACATTATGCATAGAAATAATAATATCATAAAACTATTGAAAAAATGTGAAAGAGAGTATTTTTCTCCAATAATGGAGACAGGTTTTCTCCCCATTTGTCATGGACAAAAAGGAAGGGATCAGAGTAAGCAGAGTTATTATAGACCAATAAAAGTTATTACAGTCCAAAAAAAATAAGTTTACTCCGAAGGTGGAGAGGATTGATGTGTACGGGCGGCTTGATCCTGTTGGAGAGTTTGAAGGGTCTGTTGCATCGAGGCTTGATTCTGAAGGAGAAGATCCTGAGTTGTCTGGACATCCATGATTGCAGAAAGGTAATCATATTCGGATAAGGGATCCGCGTCATCAGAGCCGGTATAATTAGTGTGCAGGGACCTTGGATTGAAAAAAGTAGCATTGAGGATCTGCGAATGATAGAGGATAACTTCATTTTGAAGGGGTACCTTGAAGTATTTTAAAATGGGAGTTATAAAACACCCAAAAAGAAGAGGTTGAAATTTTTTATAGTGAATAAAGTGGACGAAGATGATGTTGGACCAGTTGATCAGAGTAGAGCAGAAGATTGCGTAGAGGAGGAGAGAGATTTTTCTGGGTACTAATCCCTTGCGAGGAGGCTTGGGATAGAGATTGTGAAGAAGAATATGAGCAAGCAATTGAGCATGGGGTTGGAGATTTCTCATGTGCCAGGGAAGGTGGGTGAAGTGAGTACAGAGAAGAATTTTTCGAAGTATCGAGTGGTCGAGTGGTACTATGTTTGTTAGATCAGTGCCGGTGGAAGGAAGGTTGAGAATATTGCCTAGTGAGGAAGCATCAAAGAACATCATGCGTCCTCAGACTTTGGTGGTGATGGTAGTGCGGTTATGATCGGTGGAAAGATTTGTGTAGAAGAGACGAACAAGTTCGGGATAGTAGGAAGCTTGGGATGAAGTGTCTAGTAAGTGTTTAAGTTCGGGAAGAGATTGTTCAAGGTCAAAAGAGGCGAAGTCTTTGTAGTGAACCAATTCACCTTCATGAATTAGACGTGAGGAAAGAGAGTTGTAAAAGTGAAATAGATCAGGAAACCTGAGATCAGCGGCAGTGATCAAATTGGTTGAGGAGGAGGTCATGGCAAGAGTTTAGGAAAAACGAGCAAGAGAGAAGAGCTTGGAAGGAGTAGGAGTTTGTAAGAGAATAGAGATATTCATGGGGAATGAGAGATGAATCAATCTAATAAATAGAAGGAGAAAAGTAATGGTGATAAGAAATGAATGACAGTGGAAGTGAAAGATTTTTAGATTTTAGCTGAAAGAGGAAATGCGTGAGTTGTAAAATAAGAGGCTTGTGAATGACAAATCAAATCAGTTGTTGGAAGATAGTGTATTGTATGTTAAGAAGGACATAGTTTTGAAATTTTTCTATATAGAGAAAGGTTTACTATGGGAGAGTTTGTCGAAGTTTGATATGTGTCATGTGATGCATATGGACTATCTTATTAGACTAGGATTTTAAAGAGTTTCGTGTGATGAAGAGATGTGAGAAAAGATGTATAGTGAAGGAAATAATGGCCTAATAAAACAAACAACTTTTTAAGCCAAATATTATGTTACTTTATATGAAAGCATACAAAATCCGTGAGAGATAAATTCGGAATAGGACAAGCAAGGATGCAATAATTTCTTATTTGAGAAGAATGCTGATATACGAATTTGAAAGAGAGAGAGAGAGAGATTATAAAGGACAACAATCACTTGATGTATGACATAAAGTCATGATTGATGTTTGGCTAAGAGGACATGGTTTTAATGGAGGGAGTTCATGGTTTTTTAAAACGATAAATTTAAATGTATAATGGTCACGGATGGAGATTCACTTTGTATTGGATAAAGAGCGACAAGAAATGTGTGGTACTGAATAGTACAAAAGAAAAAAGAATGGTGGACAAGTTTTTGAAAATAATAATTATTCATAAAGAGGTGTGAATGATGACATGATAAAAATAGAGTGTATGTAATATATGATATAACAAATGATATAGTAAAATTATACATGAAATACAACAACTAAATTTTTGACGAAGGTAAAGAGAACTAAAAAGATAATCATTCGATTTTGACTAAAATTTGAAAAGCAAGATTTCTCATAAAATACTATTCTTGTTTAAGTTACGTATAGGCAAGTTGAGAGGAATATATTATCATGTTGAAGGTGAACTAACTTATCGTAAGAGAAGTTTTCACAAAAGGACAAAAATAATAAAAGGTGTTATGAGATGAGTGATGTGAACAATGTCATGATAGCTTTTACTTGATATAATTAGTTCTTATGGATATGAGTGAAAGGAAATAGGACAAGGAGTCATTATAGATGTGTACTTGAAAGATGACAAGTTGAAAGACATAAAGAATGTGTCATGATGAATGTATTTTTATAAGTGTTTAGAGTATACGTGAATATAGAAACATAGTAAAAAAAATTTAAAAATTAAATATAAGAAGTCGATAAGAATGAAACCTAATAAAATAAAATTTTAATAGAACTCATAAGATGTTTTAGTCTTAGTAGGTGAGATTAATTATAAGTCACTTAGTTTGCATATTCCTAAATCTCTTCTAATTCGTGTAAAGTCTTCATGTTTTAATGGTTTAGTAAAGATGTCTGCTAACTGTTGATTAGTGGGTATGAATTCAAGTTTAATTATGTTGTTTAAGACTTGTTCTCTTAAGAAGTGGTGTCTTATTTGAATATGCTTAGTTCGTGAGTGTAAAATAGGATTTTTAGATAGGTTTATAGCACTAGTATTATCACAGAAAATAGTTGTATTTTCAAAATTTAAACTAAAATCTTTCAAAGTTTGTTTCATCCAGATAACTTGTGTACAAGCTAGGCTAGCAGCAATGTATTCAGCTTCAGTAGTTGATAAGGATACACAGTTTTGTTTCTTACTGAACCATGAAACTAGTGAGTGCCCTAGCATATGACATGTTCCACTTGTGTTTTTTCTGTCAGATTTACTTTCAGCAAAGTCAGCATCGCTGTATGAGATTAGATCAAATGTAGAAGATTTTGAATAGAATAATCCAAAATCAACTATGTCTTTTAAATATCTCATTATTCTTTTTACAGCTTTAAGATGTGATTCTTTTGGATTTGACTGAAATCTAGCACACAAGCAAACACTGAACATAATATATGGACGGCTAGCAGTTAAATACAGAAGTGATCCTATCATACCTCGGTATACCTTTGTATCAACAGACTTACCATCTTCATCTTTGTCCAAAACAGTGGTTGTGCTCATAGGAGTGGTTTTTGAAGCTGTTGAGTTCATGTTGAACCTCTTTAGAAGTTCATGAGCATACTTGGATTGATTGATGAAAACTCCATCCTTGGTTTGCTTAATATGCAGTCCAAGAAAGTAGTTGAGTTCTCCCATCATACTCATTTCGAATTCCTTCTGCATAGACTTAGAAAATTCTTCACAGAAAGTGCTGTTAGTCGATCCAAAGATGATATCGTCCACATAAACTTGAACAATTAAGGTATGATTATCCGCAACTTTTACAAATAGAGTAGAGTCTGCTTTGCCTACCAAAAAACCAGTTTTTAATAAAAAGGTTTTGAGTCTATCATACCAAGCACGAGGTGCTTGTTTTAATCCATATAAGGCACGTTTTAGTTTGAAAACATGATCTAAATATTGTTCATTTTCAAAGCCTGGAGGTTGTTTTACATAAACTTCTTCATTTATAAAACCATTAAGAAATGCACTTTTAACATCCATTTGATAAAGTTTAAAATCCATATAGCTTGCATATGCTAAAAACATCCTAATAGATTCAAGTCTAGCAACAGGAGCAAATGTTTCATCAAAATCAATACCTTCCTCCTGGTTGTATCCTTGAGCTACTAGTTTTGCCTTGTTTCTTATAACATTACCTGATTCATCTAGCTTGTTTCTGAAGATCCATCTTGTCCCAATGATTTGATGATCCTTTGGTCTTGGTACAAGATCCCAAACTTCATTTCTTTGGAATTGATTCAGTTCTTCAATCATGGCTAGCATCCAGAACTCATCGATGATGGCTTCATCAATCTTCTTTGGTTCAAGTTGAGAAATGAATGTCATATTTGCAATCCGTTCTAGCTGAGCTCTAGTCTGAACCCCCTTTGTCAGGTCTCCCAAAATCTGCTTTTGAGGATGATTTTTTATTTCGACAAATGTTCTTTGATGATCATCTTTATTAGATTTGGCTGTGTTATCTAGGAACGAATCTGTACTTTCAACATCATCATCGTTAGTCTGTTTAAGAACAGATTGATCAATAGATTCACAAAAACTGACATGCATAGATTCTTCAATAGTATATGAACTCTTATTAAAAACTCTATATGCTTTACTATGACTTGAATATCCTAAGAATATGCCTTCAATAGATTTAGCATCAAATTTATCCAGGCTATCTTTTGTGTTAAGGATAAAGCATTTACATCCAAAGATTTTGAAATAGTCTATTCTTGGAGTCCTGTCATAGAATAATTCATAGGGAGTTTTATTTAATAAGGGTCTAATAAGAACTCTATTTGTTATATAGCATGCAGTATTAACAGCTTCTGCCCAGAAAGATTTAGCAAGATTATTATGTTGGAGCATAGTTCTAGCAGATTCCTGAAGGGTTCTATTTTTTCTTTCTACTACCCCATTTTGAGGTGCAACTCTAGGAAAGGCAAAGTTATGAGAAATACCATGCAAGTTACAAAAATTTTCAAAAAGTTCATTTTCAAATTCTCCTCCATGGTCACTACGGATTTTTACAATGGAACAAGATTTTTCATTTTGTAATTTTTTGCACAAAATTTCAAATTGACAAAACGTGTCACTTTTGTTTTTCAAAAATATTACCCAAGTAAATCTTGAGTAGTCATCCACAATGACAAAAACGTATTTATTGTGATTAAGACTAGCTACTCTAGAAGGACCAAAAAGATCCAGGTGGAGAAGCTCTAAAGGTCTTTTGCTTGAAATGATATTTTTTGATTTGAAAGATGATTTTGATAGTTTTCCTAGTTGACATGCATCACAAAAATAATCCTTTTTAAAAGATATTTTGGGTAACCCACGTACTAACTTATCTTTAGCTAATTTAGACATGTATTTGGAGTTGACATGACCCATTCTCATGTGCCATAAATATTGAGTGTCATTATTAGCTATAAGGCAATGTTCAGTGATTTTCTAGGTATAGTTCATATATATTATTTTTCTTATGCCTTTTAAGATGATGTTCTCGTTGGTGTCTGCTATAAGATATGCATCATGATTAAAGCTAACATTATAACCTGTGTCACACATTTGACTAATACTTAGAAGGTTATGTTTTAAGCCTTTAACCAGGAGAACGTCTTTGATAAGAGGTTTATCAATATTACCAATATTACCAATACCAATTATCAAACCTTTGTTGTTATCTCCAAAGGTGACCGTTCCTCCTTCTTTATGATGAAGAACAGCAAAAAAGGTCTGGATGTCCTGTCATGTGCTTTGAACATCCACTGTCTACTATCCATCTGTTCTTCTTCTTTGGAGCCTGCAAAACATTAAGTAAAACTTCTTTTTGGTACCCAGTCGAGTCCCTTTTTGTTAGATTTTGGAACCCAAATCCATTTTGATTTAGGTTTGTCTACAGTTTTAAAGGAGTTTAAGGAATTAAAATTATAGTGCTCCTTTTTAGGTTCAGAAGAACTTTTCACAAAAGTGGTCTTTTGATTCACACAAGAAGGCTTGTTGAAATGAGAGTAGCCAATACCATTCTTGTAGAAAGAGACTTTTTGAGAGGATAGGAGTTTATCCAAGTTCTCTTTTCCTTTAGTAAACTTGAAAACCGTTTTCATAAGGTTCTTAGTTTTACTTTTTAATTCTGAAATTTCTACTTGCAGATTTTTAGTCTTGGAGCTAGTAGAAGAGATTTCAGAAGTAATAAGAAGATTTTTCTTTTGTAACTCAGAATTTTCAATACTGAGTTTTTCATTTTTCAGAATGAGCTCTAGTTTCTCAGATTTCAAATGTCTATTTTTCAGAATCGTTTTCCTTGATTCTTCAAAAAGTTCCTGAAAAGCATTTTGAAGTTCTTCAAAGGAGAAATCAAGGGATTCACTTACAGAGCTTTCTGCCATGAAGCAATGTTGGCGGTTTCTGCTTCATCATCATTTGACTCTTCACTTGTGGATGGTTCTGAATCATCCCATTGAGCGTGCAGAGCCTTTTTCTTGAAGAACCTTTTCTTTGGTTTCTCAGTCTTGGATTTTCTTTTGAGAAGAGGACAGTCACGTCTCAAGTGACCTGGCTTATTACACTGGTAGCACATAGAATCTTCCTTTGGGTCTTTTCTTTCTTTGTGCTTATTTGGAAGCCGGTTTCTTCTCATAAAGCTCTGGAATTTTCTGATGAGTAGCGCAATCTCAGTTTCTTTTTCTGAGTCCTCATCCTCAGATAGGGCTGAGAAGGCTAGAGTTTTCTTTAAAGGTTGTTCCTCTTCCCTTCTTTCCTTCATGTGGACTTCATAGGCCATAAGATTGCCTATTAAATCGTCCAGGGTAAGCTTGGACAAATCTTGAGCTTCTTCAATAGCAGTAGTCTTTTTCTCCCAATTAGTTGTGAGAGATATCAAGATTTTCTTCACCTTTTCTGTCTAAGAGTGGGTTACACCCAGAGATTTCAGATCGTTGGTGATGTTGGTGAATCTGGTGAACATCTCTGTGATGGGTTCATCTTTGTTCATTTTGAACAACTCATATTTTCTGACAAGAGATGAGATTTTGGCTTCTTTCACTTTATTGGTTCCTTCATGAATAACCTCCAAAGAATGTCAAATATCATATGCAGATTCACATATAGATATTCTATTGAATTCATTCTGATCAATGCCACAATATAAGGCATTCATAGCATTTGCATTTAGATTTGCCATTTTCTTTTCTTCATCAGACCATAAGCTATAGTTTGTGGATGGAGATGTGTATCGATGCTCAATAATTTTCCATACAGCAAAATCTATGGACTTGAGAAATATAGCTATTCTGCACTTTCAGTATCCATAGTTGGAGCCATTGAAGAAAGGAGGACGAGATGCATGTTGACCTTCAATATCACGAGCATAGGAGGTAGATGTCATTTGTGTTGGAAGACTTGTTATGTCGAAACCAGCAAACCTGCTCTGATACCAAATGAAATTCCACTAGAGGGGGGGGTGAATAGGGAATTACTAAACAGATCGATAAATTAAAAATATGATGCAATAAAGGCACAACACATAAACACAGAATATATACTGGTTCGGTCAAAACCCTGACCTACATCCAGTCCCCAAGCAAACCACTTGAGCTTTCCACTATAACATCTGAGTCACCGGATAAATAGTACAACACCCTCTTCCTCAGAGGTCTTCTTCTCTCAACAGAGAAGGGGCACACCCTCTTCCACAGAGGTCTTCTTCTCTCAACAGAGAAGGACAACACCCTCTTTCCCAGAGGTCTTCTTCTCTCAACAGAGAAGGGCAACACCCTCTTTCTCAGAGGTCTACTTCTTTCAACAAAGAAGGAATACAGTGAATAATAGAAAGTTACAATACTTCCTATAGAACCTTCAGAATGATATGAATGCACGAATGAAGGATTCTCAGAATGTTCTGTTCTTTTCACTCAGAAGATACTCTTTGTCAAAGAGTTATTCTTGACTTTTTCTTTTTTTTTCTCTTTCTTTTTCTAGGCTCTCTTTCAAATATTGAATAGGAATTTTTCTCGTTGTAAGCTCACATGTCCGTTCCCCTTTTTGGAATAGTTTAATTGAGTGTGTTTATATAGCTTTAAAAAAGTAATCGTTACTTATTTGAAATCGTAGTCTTTTTGAGATGTGAAATGTCATGTCATTTCAAAAACCAAATTTATGGGTTTTCGAAAAAGTCTTCTTTCTATAAAAATAAAATATAGGATACAATAGTCGTTGTAATATTTTAGGTAATATATATTTTATGTAAAAAGTCTATTTCTTACAATAGTACATGGAACGTTGGATTGTAGGTTGTCATGTAGTTTTGTCTTTATCCTAATTAATGATTTGTGGTACATAATTACTTCTTTACTTTAAATGAGTGTAAGTACAATAAATGCTTTGAGATATTTATTTGTACATAGTCATATCAAGAGTTTTCTTTATGATGTGTTTTTCAATGTCTACAGAGAGAATGAAGACTTTAAACAAGTCGACATTCTTGAGATGGATATTAACAAGGATTTCTTACAGGAGGTATTTAATGCTATACAAAGAGAATGATGACTTCAAGTAAGTCGACATTCTATGGGTTCGTAAAAAGATAACTAAAGTCTTTTCACCAAGTATTATATTTGTTTTTCTTTGTGTAGCCGATTTCCATGTTTTGTCTTTTTCCTACACATTTGAAATCATTTCTTTAAAAAGGTAACTAAAGTCTTTTCAACAAGTATTATATTTGTTTTTCTTTGTGTAGCCGATTTCCATGTTTTGTCTTTTTCCTACTTTTAAAATCATTACTTTTCAAGTTGTCTTGTATATGATAGAAGGTACAATTATTGCTTTTTGAAATCATGAATTATATCATGTCAAAATACCTTTTCCATAAAGGTTTGTAAGAAGGTACAATTATTGGTTTTCAAAAAAGGTGCTTTTTGAAACTATTGTATACTTTTATGAAATAGCTTTTATGAATGAGTATGTAATTGTCTTCGTCGCGAAATTTTTCCCCCGTCTCCCCTTCCTTGCGGAAGAGAAAAAGAGAGAAACGCTTTCGCGATTCAAACTTTGACCGGATTTTGGAAATTGTTTTGAAATACTCGCCTCCGTTTTTGAAAATTGCGGGAAAATCCATGGGATGGGGCTCGACCTGTCGGTACGAGGTTCGACCGTTCCTGTCGCCTTTAACAGGGGTAATCGAACCAAGGACCAAAACTATGCTTGACTTAGCGAAATTATCAAAGTTATGTTCTATCCTAAATGCACAGAGAATTCAGGCATGTGCTATGAGATTTTGGAAAATGCAGCTTGGGAAAACATGATGCATGCTTGGAAAATATTTGGAGTTGGGAAAACATTTCTCAGGAAAAGGATGAAAGTTAATTTCTCAGGAAAATCAGATGAAAGGTGTTTTGAAATTATGAGAAAGTTCATAAAGACATGGGAAAATCATGAATGATCGAAAATCCTGGGAAAGTAGAAGTGATTCTTGAGAAAAGGAGAGCATTTGAAAAGGGAAACTCTTCTTAAGAAAACTTGGACTTTGAGAGTTTTCTTAGGAAAATGATGGAAAATTCATAGGAAATCTCATTGAAGAAGGAAATTCAAACTTGGGAAATTGAAATCCTGGGAATTTTACCTTTTAAAATACTTGGAAATCGATTTTGGATCTTGGAGAAAGTTGGGAAATCCCTTTTGAAAATCTTAAGATAACATTTTCCAAGGCAAACTGTGGAAAACTTGTCTTTGGAAAACCGATTTTGAAAAATCCTTAGAATTTCTTGAGAAATCGATTTCTTGAGAATGAAGTTTTCTTGAGAAAATCTTGAGAAAATCTTGAGAAAATCAATGATTCTATGATGCAAATGACATAAGTGAATGAATGCACTTTGAAAAGATTTTCTAAGAGATTTGTTGGAAAAATGTGCATTAAGTCAAGATAAATCCTTCACATATCCTGACTGTGGCCATGAATATGTTCAGAATTTAGTTGATTTGATGCACATGATTTTGAAAACTTTGGAAATATGATGTGCATTTTAAGATAGCCTAAGAGTGTAGGCTCAATGTGACTAGTAGAAAGATGACGGATCTGGGTCTCGTCCATATTCCGACTAGGGCCGTAAATATGGATCCCACCGAGTCCATCAACTCCCTAAGAGTTGGTGCACGTGCCATTCGTGAACATCCATAGTGCTTTTGAAATAAAATGCATGAGTCATATAATCAGGATATTGCATAAAATCAAACTATATGATATGCATCCTAGTCTAAGCAGGAAATTAAATCTCTTATTCCAAAATTTACATTATTACATCATTAAATAAAGGAAATAAAAGAAATTTGCAGACTTCAGCTCCTTCTTTTGAATGTCCCTGCCAAACTTGAAATAAGGTTAGCTCAAATATGTGGGTTTTTCCAAAATTTTCCAATAATATTATGAAATTATTGGATTTAATTGGATATAAACCCTATTCTCATGCTTCCTTGATATTTTGAAATGATGAAAATGCTAGAAATTCAGTGAAAAACAATTTGAAATTCGGAATTGAGGTTAAAATGACCAAAATACCCCTAAAATTAAAGCTACATCTTTAAAATCAGGGTTTTTTGAAGGAAAACTTGGTAAAATTGAGATTTTGAAATTCAAATTGAATCAAATGATGATGAAATTCAGTAAGAGACATGATGACATGCTGCTAAACACATTATGACTGTAAAATCAGAATTTGGTGTATTGCAATTTATCCAAAATAACGAATTTCGCTTGTTTTTCGCTTGGATCTGGGTCCTGCGGGACCCTGTTTTGGTATTATGAATGATCCGAACCTCAAATGGATTCCAAATTGCACCAAATTCGGTATGAAGCATCTAAACACTTTGATAAACAACCTAGAATGCTAAAATTCACGAAATGATATGATTTAAATGCTAACATTTAAAGGAAGTCCTAAAAGGATGGATTTTGCCTATGGATCCGAACCAAATGCAATGCCTAATATGATAATGCAAGATTTACACCATGGAAACTTCTGATATTTTGCAGACTGCTAAAAGATCCGAAATGAAACATTTTTGGTTTTTATAGCCTCGGGATTTGAGCCATGGTGAGTTCAGAAATAGGGATTTAATTCTGACGGAGGTAAAAATCACCCTAATCTGATAAAAAATGCTAAAAAAATTGAAAATGACCATGGAAATTTATGAAATTAATCAGAGTTATGAACGACACCAACATGAACAACTTTCATGTTTATGACTTCGGCATTTGATCAACGGAGACACAGATAGAAATATAACTATTTCTGCCTAAACTAACAGACCAGACAAATGTAGCAAAACAGGGGACTGACAAGAAAAATCCGAAGCAGGGGTCACCACTATTCTAAAAATTACAGGCTTTTAGATGCAAACAGAGGACATCTCGGACACCACTTTCACTTTTTACAGTTTCGGATTTGAAGCAACACACAAAGAGAAACCATAGCCCTAAGTCGATCCAAGATCTCAGAGGCCCAAATTAGGCTCTGACACGTGTCCCGGACTCTCGGATTTTTGTCAGTCATAAAAAAAATCAGAAAAATCTGAAAAAATCATATTAAAAACTAGACATTCTCCCGCGTTCAGGGAATATTTCGGATCGAAAATAGGATCTCCCAGGAGGGAGAGCTCGATTTTACAAGTCGGCAAATGGTTTTCAAAACGCATCCCGGGTTACAAAACCCGACTTACCATTTTGGATGTTTACCGCAGTAAACAAATTCAAATGGCTCTGAATTTCTGACAAAATTTCAGGGACACCTAAAGGCGCATTTCGTGATTTTTTTGGGATTTGTAATAAAAAATAAATGCATGAAATGACGTGTGGACTGACTGACAAAAACAGAGACTTACTGAAAATAAGCAGAATTGAAAAAAAGGCTAAATTAATCCTAATTAATTCAT
Organism: Nuphar pumila; assembly: GCF_984573655.1. Lineage (NCBI taxonomy): Eukaryota > Viridiplantae > Streptophyta > Magnoliopsida > Nymphaeales > Nymphaeaceae > Nuphar > Nuphar pumila. Next base: position 78,398,597 of record NC_143257.1, read on the forward strand.
GAAATATGCTAAATGAATGAAATAAAATGCAAATTAAACCTAGCTAACTACATGCATGTTAAAATCATCAAGGAAGCATAACAAGACATTTTTATATATGTCGTTTTATGAGAATAGCTCAATCCATCCCTCGGATGAGCTCTTTCTTCAAACGACTCCCTATTCGGATTATAGCATCACATCACGGGGAAAAGAAGTGCACCTTGTTTCGTTACGCAGCGTAGGTGCTCTTGAAAGGGGAAGCTACCACGAGCTTCCTTCGTTCTTCACTCCGGGCTTCGGATGGTCCACCAAAATCGAGCTCCGTTGGAATTGGACTGGCCACAGCACGAGCTCTACTCCACCTTCTTCAATGCGCCAAAGGGGGCACGATTTCCAAGGTTCAAAATCAGATGTTAGGAAGGCTAGGTTGGATTTTCCAAGTTCACAAGAGCCAAAAAAAATGATCTCTTTAGGCTGGGCGTGAACCCTTGTTTTTATAATTTTTCTGAAAATTTTTGAAATTCAAACAGGCTGGATCTGAGCCCTCCATGTGGCGCCATCTCAGGGGGTGCCATCTGGGGGTTTTGAAATTCGAATTTGCCTTTTGCAGGGAGCCCTCAGATGGCGCCACCTCAAAAGGCTATTTTGATTTTTTTGAGAAAATAAAAATGGAAATTTTTGTGGTTGAGACACCTCAGCAGGGGGAATTTGGAATTTTTCAAAAGTTTGCTTGATTCTCTCTGCAGGGAACTCCCAGAAGGCGCCACCTCAGAGGGTGCTCTCTTGGAGTTTGAATTTCAAATTCACTTTTTGTAGGGAGTCTTCAGGTGGCGCCACCTCATGGTGGGCTACCTTTATTAAAAATAAAATAAAAATAAAAAATGGAGCCAAGTGGAGTCCTGGAATGGTGCCACCTCAAAAGGTGTTTGACACATGTCAGAAGGACAGAGCAGTGGGCTCAGAAGGCGCCACCTCAGAGGAATTTGAATTTTGCTTTTTCTGGTGAAAGGAGATCTGGACATGTGGAGGACAAGTGTCAGCTGTCTGGAGAGGCTTTCTCAAATGGCGCCACCTCAGGGGGAAGTTTGAAATTCAAATGGAGGTTGGCTCTGGAGGAATGGAGGATGGACATGTGGCGCCACCTCAGGGTGGCTCCTACAATGCCATGTGGCAAGAGGGAGAAAAAAGAGGGAAGGGACATGTGGCGCTCTCATAGGCCATCTGGGAAATCAGAGCTCTGGATTTTCGCCACCTAGTGCCCTGTTTGAATTTTAAATGGTTTGCTTTTTCTGAAGAAGGCCAGGAGTGACATGTGTCTCCTACTTTTCTGAAAGAGGTAGGGAGAAGACATGTGTCCTCTACTTTTTCTGAAAGAAGCAGAGAATGACACGTGGCAGAGGGGAGAGAAGGTGGGCCAAGCCATGTGGCGCCATCTCAGACAGGATGAAAAAGGTAGGAGTTCTTGATTTTCGCCACCTATGGGGGTTTTTGAATATTTGAATTCTAGCTTTTCTGAAGAAAGCAGGAAATGACACATGGCACTTGCCTTTTTCTGAGGAAATGAGGACTTGCCACGTGTCCTCTGCAGGAAACACTCCAGATGGCGCCACCTCAGAGGAGACAAGCCTACCTTTTTTGTAGGAATTCAGAAGTGACACATGTCTCCTACTTTTCTGAGAAAAGTAGGAAGAGACATGTGTCAGGCTACTTTTCCAGAAGGAAGGAGGGGTTGACACCTGTCCCCTGCAGGAGACACTCTAGATGGCGCCACCTCAGAGGAGACAAACTCCACTTTTTCTAGACAGGACAACCTATGACACTTGGCATCTCCTGGTAGTCTTTGAAATGACACGTGGCGCAGGATGGATAGGGTGACACATGGCAGATAAAGGGGATGACATGTGGTGGCTTCTGAAGGTAGCCCCACACTGACACTTGGCAGAAGAGGGAAGGTGACATGTGGCACCAACTCTAGGTGAACCCTATGTTGACACATGGCATGTAAATGGGAGGAGAGACAAAGGACAAGTGGCACCAATCCAGGGGACAAGGCTCCTATATTTTTGGGTTTTTCAAAATTCAAATTTTCAAAAGGAGAGCTTGTGTGACACCACCTCAGTGTGGGTCCCACATTGCTTCTTTATTGAAATAAGGATAAAACAACAACTTCTTTTTGGAATTTTCATAAAAATTTGGACTAATGGGAAAAACAGGAATTTTGGAAAGAGTTGACCCTTGTAGGGCGATTTTGTAAAAGAAAGATATTTGAAATTGTCAAAAAGGGCAAAATCTGAGGTGAAGTGACTCAAATCCATATTGAAAACTATCCAGATGGTTTTCTTGAGGAAATATTTTGAAATTCAGAGTCCTGGGGGTAAAATGGGAAAAATTGATAATTTTGAAGACCCAGGGTTTTGAAATCAATTTTGAAAAGAGTTGAAATTCTAATCTGGATTGAAGATTTTGAAATCAAGAGTTCTGGACCTCGAAATGACATGCTGTGCAGTGCAGTGATTTGAAATGCTCATGCAATGATATGCAATGATATGCAATGTCATGTCTTATGAAACGCAATCTTGAACCAAGACTCTGGAGATGTCTGTCTCCTGTCAGGTGTAAAATCTTGAACATTTGAGATAAAAATAGAGAAAATTTGAGAGTTTCAGATGAAATTTGGACTGTTGCAAGGTTCGGGCTCAGAAAATGACCATTTTGCCCTCCAGCGATTTCAGAGGCTGAATGTTGATGATTAGTGGAAATGTCGGGGGAGTGAGTGAAAATTTGGGGTGTTTACAGATGCCCCTCTTTGCTACTAAGCCGGCTCATGGCCGAGCTTAGTGGCAAAGAAAAACACACCAAATTTGGGCCATATGAAAAAAATGCTCCAGTTAGAAGGATCTGACTGGGTATGGAGAAATTAGCCCGAGGAAGATGGTAGATATGAAACGGAGAATGAAGAGTAAAGATTTGCTCTGTGAGAGCAAAGTTCAGGTTTATGCCCTTGACCTGGATGGGACAAAAATACCTCGCATGGAACGAAACTCAGGTTTGACCCTTAACCTGATGGGACAGAAATACCTCGCATGGAACGAAGCTCAGGTTTTGACCCTTGACCTGATTGGGGAATGGAATATCTCATCGAAATGAGATTCAGGTTTGTACCCTTAACCTGATCGGGCGGAAAATGAAATACCTCTTTGATCGAGGCTCAGGTTTATACCCTTATCCTGATCGGGCGGAAAATGAAATACCTCTTTGATTGAGGCTCAGGTTTGTACCCTTATCCTGATCGGGTGAAAAATGAAATACCTCTTTGATTGAGGCTCAGGTTTGTACCCTTATCCTGATCGGGCAGAAAATGAAATACCTCTTTGAATGAGGCTCAGGTTTGTACCCTTATCCTGATCGGGTGGAAAATGAAATACCTCTTTGAATGAGGCTCAGGTTTGTACCCTTATCCTGATCGGGCGGAAAATGAAATACCTCTTTGATCGAGGCTCAGGTTTGTACCCTTATCCTGATTGGGCGGAAAATGAAATGGAATCCTCGAAGGAAGAGACCATGGTGGAACCTTCGGATTTTGCACAGTAAATCCGATAGGGGTTTTGCAAAAGGAAGGAAAATGGGGTCCCTAAAGCTTGAAAAGGGATTGATCTTGGGCGTCTCATTGCTGAGACTAAAATCAGCTTTTGAAATTTCCTTTTGCGAGAAATGATTGGTGGTTCGACCTCGAACCGAAATGGGACTGTCTATGGTGGGACAGTGGGGACACAGGGAAGTGTGCAAATTTGAGAGTTCATGCTCTCAAAGAAGGGAAGGAATCAAGTCCTTAGGAGGGATTTAAAATTGGTGTCAGGATGCATCAAAGACGGATATCGAGCTCTCACTTCATGTCAGGATAGCTAGAAAATATTGTCAAAATGTTGGAAATTTTGCTGTTGATTCAAAATATTTGAAAATGTTGCACATTGTTGCAAAGATATTCTTTCTTTTCTACCCAAAGCATTACCTCCAAACAAGGTTCACTTCGTGGAATCGAGATTGGAAATCCAAATTGCTTGCAATTGACCTTCTTCAAGGAAGTTATCAATTTCCTTGATATGAGCAGGAAAGAGAATTTGATATTATGAAAGCAATTGATGAAAGAATATTGATAATAGAATTTCACAAAGTTAAAGAGGATTCTTGATAAATTTGGCAGTTTGATATCCTGGGAGCTTCTCTCTTGACAATCTTTCTGCACTCTTTTGGCTTTCTGGGTTTTTGCTACATTCTCCTTTATTTTGGAGATGTTCTGACTTTTTCTCTCTTTCTTTTTCCTCTCTTTCTCTCTTTTGGGAAGGGTACGTCACAAACTCCTTCAACTTGGAGATGTTTCGATCCTTCTTGGGAGATGGGTTTGGAGATCTTTAGGTGATAGCTGAAATTAAATATCTTTTAGGGATTGTCGAGAGGTTCATCGCATCTGCCTTCATCTCGACAGTGCTTTGGACTTTCCCTGGAAGGATCCGTCACAAACTCCGTCATCTTGGAGATGTTTCGAATCTTCTTTGGCCCCGGGGGTCTACTCGCCTAATTCGCCTTCATCTTGACGACAGGTGAGAGATCCCTTTTGCGGATATTTAATTGCAGCTTAGGTGATTCTGAGGAAACGGGGCTTGGGTAAATGCTCTCTTTTCTAGCGCTCAGGATATTTCCACTGCCTTGTCTTTACAAGAATAATCCTTTAACGATGCGCCATTGACTGCGATCAATATCGATCATCTACGGCTTTTCGATAACCTTGAATCTTCTTTTCTGGCCATATCGAGGATTTATCCTTCATTCTTTTGGTTGGCCAATAGAAAGAATTTGAAGTTTGAATCCCTTTTCGCAAAAGCTTCACTCTTTTGGAATTGATGCTGAAGGTAAATTGAGATAGAGATTAGTGCAATAAAAGGTTCTAACAATTGATTGACAAATTTGACAAAATTTTCTTGAAATCCTTGGTGAAAATGAGTATTTGAAGTCCGGCTCAATACATCCGTGACGAAAATTCTCCTCTCTTTTTCCCCAAAAAGAGAGACTCAGGCTTAGCCCTTACCTGAATGGGAAATGGGAAATACTCCTCTCTTCCCTAAAGAGGAGGTGTTTGCAAAACGAACTTTCGAAGAGAAATTAAGCTTTCGTCAAAGCTCCCTAATATTAGGCTTCTCTTATGGAAAGGGGGCCGATAATAGTGAGGTCTGAAAATTTGGTCATGAAAGGAACGAGTCCATCACACTCTCCCTGCAAAGAGGGTCTTTCATGACGAAAATGGCCTAGTATGAAATTGGGGGGGGTCACAAGAAAAGCGAGTCTCCGTCAAGCCTCTCTCTTTAAAAGGGTTTCTTGTGTGAAATTGGAAATTGTTTTGCAAACGGTTCACAAAGACGCGAGTCCCTTCAAACTCTCCCTAGAAAGGGGCTAAGTGAACGAATTGGATAGCATGCGAAAAGAACGAGCTCCCTCGAACTCTCCCTAAAAAGGGTCTCTCGCAAGAGAAAATGATTGAAATTGGATATTGAGATTGATTGACCCGAAGGTCGAAATTGGAAATTGGAAAATTGGTTGTTGAAAATTGTATGACCCGAAGGTCGAAATTGGATGACCTGATGGTCGGAATTGAGAATTGGTTGACCGAAAGGTCAAAATTGTGTGACCTGAAGGTCGAAATTGAGAATTGAGTGACCTAAAGGTCGAAATTGGAAATTGGGTAACCAAAAAGGTCAAAATTTGGAAATTGATTGACCTAAAGGTCGAAAATTTGGAAATAGATTGACCCGAAGGTCGAAAATTGGAAATGGATTGACCCGAGGGTCGAAATTTGGAAATTTAGTGACCCGAAGGTCGAAATTGGAAATTGAGTGACCCGAAGGTCAAAATTTTGAGAATTGAGTGACCCGAAGGTCGAAATTGCATGATCTGGAGTCAAAATTGAGAATTTGGTAATTGGAATTGAGAATTGGAATTTGAAATTGAAAATTGGGTGACCCTGGGGTCAAAATTGGGAATTGATTGATCCAAAAGATTTGAATTGAGAATTTGGAGGGCAAAATATCAAATTTGAGCAATTGACAGACCCTGATGATCGAAATGACTTGGATCAATAAAGGAGAATGATGAGTTCGAGTCAGAGCTCGAATAAAATATTGAGATCACGAGTCGGAACCCGGATCAACAAAAGAAAATGGAAGGCTCGAATCAGAGCACAAATAAGATAATGAGATCACGAGTCGGAACCCGAATCAACAGAGAAAAAATGAAGAGCTCGAATATGAGCTCGAATGAAGATAAAGAGATCACGAGTCGGAACTCGGATCAATAAAGAAAACGAAGAGCTTGAGTCAGGGCTCGAGTAAGGTAATGAGATCATGAGTCGGAACCCGGATCAACAAAGAAAATGAAGAGCTCGAATCAAAGCTCGAATGAATAGGGAGATCTTGAGTCGGAACCCAGATCAATAAAGAAAATGAAGAGCTCGCATCTGAGCTCGAATGAATAAAGAGATCTCGAGTCGGAACCCGGATCAATAAATGAAAATGAAGAGTTCGAGTCATGAGTCGGAACCCGGATCAACAAAGGAAAATGGAGAGTTCGAGTCAAGGCTCGAATAAGATAGAGAGATCGCGAGTCGGAACCCGGATCAACAAAGGAAAATGAGGAGTTCGAGTCGAGGCTCGAATAAAGTAGAGAGATCACGAGTCGGAACCCGGATCAACAAAGGAAAATGAAGAGTTCGAGTCGAGGCTCGAATAAAGCAGAGAGATCACGAGTCGGAACCCGGATCAACAAAGGAAAATGAAGAGTTTGAGTCAAGGCTCGAATAAAGTAGAGAGATCACGAGTCGGAACCCGGATCAACAAAGGAAAATGAAGAAATCGAGTCAAGGCTCGAGTAAAGTAGAGAGATCACGAGTCGGAACCCGGATCAACAAAGGAAAATGAAGAAATCGAGTCAAGGCTCGAATAAAGTAGAGAGATCACGAGTCGGAACCCGGATCAACAAAGGAAAATGAGGATTTCAAGTCGAGGCTCGAATAAAGTAGAGAGATCACGAGTCGGAACCCGGATCAACAAAGGAAAATGAGGATTTCGAGTCGAGGCTCGAATAAAGTAGAGAGATCACGAGTCGGAACCCGGATCAACAAAGGAAAATGAAGAGTTTGAGTCGAGGCTCGAGTAAAGTAGAGAGATCACGAGTCGGAACCCGGATCAACAAAGGAAAATGAAGAAATCGAGTCAAGGCTCGAATGAAGTAGAGAGATCACGAGTCGGAACCCGGATCAACAAAGGAAAATGATTTGAATAAAGACACGAGTCGGAACTCGGTTTTCCAAAAAGTTGAAAATGTACCAGCTTGAATACTGGATTTTGAAATAATACCAGTTTGAGTGCTGGGTTTTGGTTCAGTATTGGCGATGATCTTTGGATCATTAGGAATTATGATGGGACTGTTTGTTGAAATCCCAATACCGACCGGATTGTGATTAATGCAATTGAATGCAAATGAATATGAGTTGATGCATATGAATGCACATGTGCATGAAATGAGGAATTTGTTTATCCTGCCTGCATATAGAACAAAATTTTAAAATGCCCCAGTGTAACTGGGAAAGAAAGTTGGATCATTATTTGAAAGAAACAGGAAGGATTACAAGAGGAGAATAAATGTTTCAAGTATAAAACTTTTTCAAGTGTCGAGCATTAATAGGATCTGGCAATTCTACTCCATCGGCATTGATGAGCCGATATGAGTTGCGGGGTAATGCTTCTTTGACAACATAGGGACCTTCCCAATTTGGCGACCAGTTGCCGCCGGGACGATGCTTGAGATAAGTTGTGGATCGAAGTACTAAATCATTGACTTTGAATCTTCTTTCGATGATAGACTTCGCATATTGCCTGGCTACTCTCTGGCGATAGGATTGAGCATGCTCTGCTGCTTTTAGCCTTCTCTCGTCGAGTAAGTCTAGCTGCACTAGTCGCTGCTGCTGGTATTGATCAAGAGGTAATTGCAGAAGTGAAGCAAATTTCAAAGCGGGCTTCTGAACATGTAGCGGCAATACTACTTCTGTCCCATAGACCAGCTCTGATGGAGTAGCATTCGTTGGTGTACGAATGGTGGTCCGATAGGCCCACAATGCATCGTGGACCTTCTCATGCCAGTCACGGCCTGTTTCCACAGTTCGCTCCAAAATACGAATTAAAATCTTGTTGGTGGCCTCTGCCTGACCGTTCCCTTGAGGATAATATGGAGCGGAGAAATGATGATAGATCTTGAATTTTGAGCAGAATGTCTTCATTCTTTCATTCTTGAAATGACTGCCATTGTCTGACACAATGTCATGTGGGATGCCGAAACGGCAAAGGATGTTCTTGTGAATAAAAGAGACCACATGACGGCCTTCTACTGTGCGAAGAGTGATGGCTTCTACCCACTTGGTGAAATATTCCGTTGCGGCAAGGAAGTATTTGTGGCCATTTGAAGCTGAAGGAGTGATGGGACCTACGACATCGAAGGCCCACATGGAGAATGGCCATGGGGAGACAACAGATTGTAAATAAGTTGCCGGAGCATGAATAGAAGGTGCGTGTATCTGGCATTGCACACACTTCTTCACATAATGATAGCAGTCTTGTTGCATAGTCTTCCAGTAGTAACCTGCTCTGATGATTTGCTTGACAAGGGTTTGGTAACCGACGTGGCCACCACAAATGCCTTCGTGTGCTTCCCGCACGACTTCTTTGGCTTCGTCTTCATCTAAACATCTGGAATACTCTGAACTGAATCCACGACGATAGAGGACATTGGCCAAAATGAAGTATCGAGTAGACATACGCTGGATTGCTCGTTGCTCTTTCTTTGAGAGTTCTGGAGGAAATTCACCAGTTTCTATGAAAGTTTTGATGTTGTAATACCAAGGCTTCTTCCTTTGCTCAGCTTGGTTTACTCGTTCCGATGGAAGGAAAGCAGGTTGGTCAAGTCTGCCAATTTCAAAAGAGCGACAAGATTCTCCATTCTTGAATGCCATAATGGAGCCTAAACTGGCTAGACTATCAGCCGCTTGATTAAAATCTCTCTTGACATGAAAGAGCTGGAATTCTTCAAACTTGCTGACGAGAGCTGAAACAATTTTCTGATAGGGAAATAACTTCTGATCTTTGACCTGCCATTTGGCTCGAACTTGATTGACAACAAGTAATGAGTCACCGTAGGCATGTACTCTCTTGACATTGAAGTCTGATAGAATCTTTAAACCTTGAATCAGGGCTTCATATTCAGCCATATTATGAGTACATTGAAAGTCTAATTTGAGAGAAAATGGAATCATCTCCTTCTCGGGAGTGATTAATAAAATTCCGATGCCTATTCCCGCCATATTCTTAGAACCATCGAAAAATAAATTCCAGACTGGAGATTGCTGGATATTGCAAATTTGCTCATCAGGGAAGTCATCTTCGGCTTTTACTTCTTCGGCCAGGGGGAAATCCGCCAATTGATCTGCAATTGCTTGGCCTTTGATTGATTGCTGCGAGACATATTCTAAGTCATACTGCATCAGTAAGACTTGCCATTTCGCGACTCGTCCGCTGAGGAAAGGTTGTTCTAAGATATACTTGAGGGGATTGAGTTTAGACAAAATTTTGATCTCTGATGCTAACAGGTAGTGTCTTAGCTTCTGACACATCCATACCAGAGCTAGGCAGGTTTTCTCTATTTGAGAGTATCTCTTCTCATAATCTATGAAAGTCTTACTCACATAATAAATGGCGTGTTCTATCAGGCTGCCTTCTTTGTATTGTGCCAAGAATCCACCGCATGCGACTTGATTGACTGAGATGTATAATAAAAGAGGTTTTCCCAATTCTGGCGGCTTCAGGATGGGAGGATTAAGAAGATACTTCTTGATCCGATCGAACGATTGCTGGCACTCTGGTCCCCATTCGAACTTCACTCCTTTTCTGAGTAAGTGGTTGAAAGGCTCGCATCTCATTGCCAAATTGGAAATGAATCGCCGGATTGACTGCATACGTCCTTGAAGGCTACGTAGTTCTTTGAGATTCTTCGGGGGAGGCATATCAATGATAGCCTTTGCTTTGGTCGGGTCAACTTCAATTCCCTTTTTGCTTACCAGAAAACCCAACAGTTTGCCTGATTCGACTCCAAAGACACACTTTTGCGGGTTAAGCCTTAACTTGTAAAGAATGAGTCTCTTAAAGACTTGATCAAGTGCTTCGAGGTGATCTTCTTCCTCTTTAGATTTCACGAGAATATCATCAACATACGCATCCGTGATTTTGCGCATCTGATCGTGAAAGATGACAGCCATTGCCCGTTGATACGTTGCTCCAGCATTCTTGAGCCCAAAAGGCATAATTGTGTAGCAGAAAATGCCCCAAGGTGTAGTGAAAGAAGTTTTTGATTGGTCGCGGGTGGCCAACTTAATCTGATTGTAGCCGGAATATCCGTCCATGAAAGAGAACATAGCATGTCCTGCCGTGCTATCGACTAGAAGATCGATGCTTGGAAGTGGATAGTCATCCTTCGGAGTTGCCTTATTGAGGTCTCTGAAGTCTATGCAAATCCTTACTTTGCCACTTTTCTTTGGGACAACGACGATATTGGCTAACCAATCCGGGTAGTCAATAGCTCGAATAAATCCTGCTTTGAGCAGATCTTCAAGTCCTTCCTTGACTTGTTGTTCAATTCTGGGATCCATTTTTCTCAGCTTCTGCTTGACTGGCTTAGCATCCGGCTTCAAGACGAGTCGGTGTTCAACCAATTTGGGGTCTAAGCCCGGCATGTCTTCATATGTCCACGCGAACACTTCTTCATGCTGCTTGAGAAAATCTGTAAGCCTTTTCTTTTCTTCCGGACTTAGACTGGTTCCGATCTGGAGAATTTTTGGATCTTCCTCTGAACCGATATTGACACCTTCAGTTGGATCTTGTACTAGAGGAGATGGTTCGTCCTGCTTCTGAACTGCGGCGAACTCCGGTAATTCCTGAAGAGACTGACCATATTCCGCACAATCATCAGACTGCTTTGCACTCTTGTCATTTCCGGTGCTTGCTTTGATCCTGTGAATTGCTGTCAACTTTTGAGAGGCCTTGGGATTGAGAACGAGCTTCTTGATTGTCCGAGAAGTCATTCTGAAATTTTGGAGAAGAAATTTTGGTTCAGACAAATTGGCCTATAGTAAGACAAGCAATCATTTGAAAAGAACCATACATAAAATGGCATTGAATTATAAAATGATGAGACAGAAAAAAAGGGAGTAGATGGCATCCGGATAGACAAAGAAACTTGGAATTTTATTGATTGAATTGATCAATGACATTGGTAAAATGAGACATTTATTTGGATAAGAATAGAAGGAAAATAACAAATGGTCTTCATTGTGCCCCCTTGACAAAAACAGTCTTCTTTGACGAGCTTCCACCGGCAAATCCTAGTCCTGCTCTGTGGGGACGATGCTTCTGAATCATTGGCTCGATGCGGCCGTCCTCGTTCTTGCCGAGTCCCTTGAAGGGTTGATAACCATGTTTTAGAAGCAAATCAAATCCCTTTCTTGACTTCATGAATTGCGGAAACAAGGGATGATCCTTAATGGTGCCGTAGTCGATTCGACCTCCGACCTTGAAGAATTGAGGACCTTTCCATCTGGTCATGGCTACTGTGTGCAGAGATGGCTCTGAGGATGCCTGAAGTATTTCTCGATTTTCTCCGAGATTGATCTCTTTACTTTCCCTGATGCTGGGAATATCTGCATTGAATGATGGCCGAGGAATCATGGGCTGCGGGAGCCTTTCTTCTGGGTCTTCTCCCAGTATTGTGGTTATCATTCCACCCTTTGACCACTTCACACATTGATGGAGGGTGGAAAGCACTGCATTAGCATTGTGAATCCACGTCCTACCGAGCAGCAAGTTGTAGGTTGGTGGTACATTAACCACATGGAAAAGGACGGAGTGCACTGAATAATTGATAAACACCTCCAAGAATATCTTGCCCTTGGCCGTTTGACCATGATTGTCAAACCCATAGATAGTGATGGGATCCGGAATATATTCTTCGTCCTTGATCCCTAATGCCTTTGCGGTCATTTCGGGACATATGTTGAGGCTACTGCCTCCATCGACCAGCACATGGGGAACCGTCATTCCTCTGACCCGAACGACGATGTAAAGAGCATTATTGTGAAAGGAATGAGGCTTTGGAAGGTCCTCATCCGAGAAGGTAATTGGTGCATTGGTCATGGCGGAGTTCACAATCTGTGCCATGTCTTCAGGAGTGGTACTGGGTTTAACTTTGATTTTCCTGAGTAAATCATCCAGTACTTGCTGGTGCTTTCTAGAATTCTTGGCCAAGTCAAGGATGGAGACATTGGATAAAGCAGTCAGAGGCTTCTGACTTGAATTCTCTGGCCTTGGTCTAACGATTTGCTTGAAGAAGTCAGGAGTTCCTTTTGATTTGGGAACTGACTTCACAGGTGCTTCTGCAACTTTCATTTTACTGAATGCTGAAATTAAGTCCATCTTCTTAGAATCTGGAGCCGCTTGTCGTAGCACTGTCACCTGATGTTGAACTTGGAGATCTTGCGCAGAACATGGCTTGATATGTTCATGCGGTAGAAATGGTTGTGCAGACACTACTGCTGTGGTGTGTGAAGGGAAGGGGTGATTGAGAATGTCCATTTTCTCTTCTTCTTCTCCTTCCACCAATAAATTCTTTTCAATGAGATCTTGCACGATGTTTTTGAGAACAAAGCAGTTCTCGGTGTTGTGTCCCACTGTCCTGTGGAACTTGCAGAACTGATCTTTCCATTTCCCCATGGGCACAGGGGGATCGGCCAATCTGGGCAATTTGACCATCTCTTTCGATAGCATGTACTCGAGTACATCCTCGAGTGATTGGTCAAGAGGAGTAAACTTTCTGTCGTAACTCCATCCTTCATGTTTGGCTTTTTCGCGTAGCTTCGGTCCTTGATCCTGCTGAGGAGGCTTGCTGAACTGAGGAGCAGGCTTTGCTTTCTGATCTTTGTTGTTCGAACTGCCTGAGCTGTAGCAGTAATCTTTCTTCTGCCCTTTGCGCTGATTACGGCCTTTGCTGTTGTTGTTGGCAGAATAAGTGAAGTGAGCTTTCTTCTTCTGCTCACCATGGGAGTTGTTCTTGGAAAAGGTGAAGCCTTCATAGACTCCATTTTCCACACTCAGCTCGAGCCATTCGGCTCGTTCAGTCAGCTCAATGAAGGTCCTGGACGGCGCTGTGGAAATTAATCCTCTTAACGGCTGCGAGAAATTGTTGAGGATTAAGGACAATGCATGCCTTTCCGAGATAGGATCTCTCATCTTATTACAGGCTGATCTCCACCTGTGAATGAAGTCCCATGCTTTTTCATTCTCGTTCTGTCTCAAATTGCAGAGATGACTCAATGTTGGGAGCGCTTCAGTGTTGAACAAGAAGCGTTCAATAAAGAGATTCACAACTTTGTCGAACTCCTTGAGCTCGATGGGGTTGATATGCTCAGCATACCACTTAGCTGCAACTCCTTCCAAGCTGCGGGGGAAGCATAAAAACAATGCTCGGTTATCCCTCTTAAACCGAGAGCATTCAGCAAAGAAAGTGGCAAGATGAGCTTTTGGGTCGCCGGAACCATCGAACTTGATGAATTTACGGGGGAGATTATCTAGATCGTCATCTCCTTCTAAGCCGTCATAAAAGTCCTCGCTGGTGAAGACTTTCTTGCCCTTGTCGCGGGCTTGCAGATCCTTGACAACTCGGGCAATTTCCTTAAACTGCACTTGCAAAGGCTCTTCTTTATCTCTGCTTTTTGACCTGCGGCTCTTACTTTGGCCATGCTTCTGAAATGCCGGAGGCACCTCATATTCTTCATCTGTATCTTCAGTGGAATCTGATTCATCTGAAATCTCTTCTGGCTGGATTTGCTTCTTGGGAGCCTTCTTACCCCTGCGACCATGGAACCTTTCTCTGAATGGATTTCTTTCTGAGCTGGTCCCGGGCTGCTCATTCATCATTTTGTTCATCATTTTTCTGAACATGGCATACATTTGAGGGTCTATGCCATCGTCTTCTTGCTGCTGCTCTCGACTCTTCTCAGATCGAGGGGAACCCATCTCTTCTTCTGAGGCTGATGAGTACTGGGATGCCGTGGTTCTTTTGCCTGATCTTGTCTCAACCATCAAATGATATGGATGCTTTCTGCAGGGCAAAAGACCTGATTAGATTTTGAGGGAATTAGATTTTGGAGGAAATATTTGCTGAAAATATGGTAGACAATTTGGAAAAGATGTCCCATTACTAGGGACTGAGTCGTCGTGGGAATCACGACAATTGTGTTGTCATTCCTTCTGCAAAAGAAATAAACAACGAAAATGTGCCTTGTTACCTAGGCGAGGTCGTCAAACCACAATGGAAGGAAATAGAATTTTATTAAAATGAGAAGAATAAGATTTTATTGATCTTGACAAAGAGGTGGAGGACAGACGATTTGCCACCATTCATGATAGTCGGCAGACACTCTAGGACCTGGAAAGATTTTAAGAGAGACAAAGGAATCCCATCCGTAGCGGGCAGAATGATATGCCCCGGACCATTGTGCGGAAGTGAGATCGAACTCTGCCATAGCTCCTGATAACAGTCGGGCTTCGACATATTGCTGCCTCTGAGAGAACTGCCGAACACATCTCTCTGGTTGGTAGTAAGTGCAGAAGAATGGTCCCAGCAACTTGAACCGCTTACCATAAGCGTAGGTATATCTGGGAGGAGATATTTGCCGATCAAAATAGTCCCAAACAACGTCATCCTCTTGAATGTTGTTGATCATAGACCGGTACTGCGCCACTGGGAGGAGTTCTTGACCATTGTATCTGAAAGAGCTTGCTCGGGCTGGAACGTGCTGGAAAAACCAGGACTGAAGTGCGTAGATGCATCCTTCAACTAAAATGGACTCTCCGAGTGAGAATCGAGTCAGACCTCGATAAAGGAAGGCGAGCGCTGCCATGGCTATGGAGAGGCGATTGGTTTGCCGACTTCCCCATCTTCTCATAAGCTGGATTATCCTGATGTCCATGTAGTTCTGTCCATCTGGGAAAAGGGACAGTCCTACAGTGCATAGAACCATTGCATTCTGAATCTTTTCTTTAGCTGTTCTTGATAGCGAGCTGACTTCGACGAAGGTCCCGTACTGGCGGTACAACTCAAGTAGGTCAACATATTCATCTCCTTCTAACTGGATCAGGGGCCAAGATCGGCGGCCTGTCATACGGGCTAAGGAGTCTCGGGGGTCCAAACCCTTGACATTGATAAGGAATTGATGCTCTAATGGGTCGCTTGGTCGACCAGCCGGTTCTGGCAACCCCATGATTTCTGAAAATTCATCCATTAAAACAGTCATCTCTCCCCACGGGAACCAGAAGGTACACGTCCGAGGATTCCATCGCTCCGCCATTGCATGGATCAGGTTGCCATTGATGGTCTGCTTTCCGACTGCTGATGCCAGCTCTAATCCGCACGCGCTCAAATGGTCCGGGAACATTCGGGAAAAGCTCTTTAACCAGGAATAATACCACCGGGGAATGAAAGTTCCGGTGCTAAGAGCTCGATGTTCAGGACGACCTTGTCGCACCTCGAAGGAGATGTGACCTTCAGGAAAGATAGGATCGACTTGACTGGATGCCATCGAACTGAAAACAGAGAAAGACTCAGAATGAGACTTAGGAAAATGTGAGAAATTTTGAAAAAATTTTGCAGGCAGGATAAAAATGCAGCTAGAAATTCGAGATCCAGTAGAAGGATAGAATGTAAAATCTCCTGGAGTTTTGGAAGAAATGGGATATTTGAGAAAATCATCCAGGGTTTGAGAAAAACATCTTGTGGAAAATAAGAATATTTGGAAAAGACCTAATGAGTTGAAAAACATTGAGAAATATAAAGAATTGAGAAAATCATACATACAATCACATCCTGCACAAACATTTATGCACATTCAGCACTCCCTAAAAGGCTGACTCTAAATGCATCAATTTGAAAACAGCTGTAGGACCCTAATCCTAACTCTAGGTTCAGATCATCTTTGTCCGATCCAGTTATGCCGATATACCCGAATCGAAATCCGAGGTACGTGGCATAGAATTTCAACTCCGGTTCTAAGGTAAGGTTTTCCAACATCCTTGAGCGCCTACCGATATACTTCGGACTGTGGCCCGCGGTACGTGGTAGGGGGGTGTTAACCCAAATAGTTGGCCCAGTTGTGAGGCTCTGTCCCGAACTATGGTTCTGGAAGAGAGCCCAGCAACGTGAAGACCGGGTAATGATAGGTAATTGAGGGTTTTGAAAAATGATCACATGCAAGAAATAGAGGGCTCTAAATCCTAGAGAGATAGGCTTTTGAAAATCTTTGAAGAAGCATACATTGTTTGCATTCAGATCCTAAATCGAGGAGGATTGTATTTAGACCTAAGTCTATGTGAGCATGAAAATATCTCCTCAATATGGTCCTACCAAACCATGCTTAAGCTATATGCATTCAATGTCAGCTGGGTCAGAATCTAGGCTCCTAGGCTCACATGATATTGAAAGTAAAAGAGCTGACATTTTGTGAACATAATTTCGATAATTGAACTAAGTCAAGCATAATTTAAGTCAGACAAGGACAGGTCCCATCACGGTCGCCAAACCTGTCTTCTTCGCGAAATTTTTCCCCCGTCTCCCCTTCCTTGCGGAAGAGAAAAAGAGAGAAACGCTTTCGCGATTCAAACTTTGACCGGATTTTGGAAATTGTTTTGAAATACTCGCCTCCGTTTTTGAAAATTGCGGGAAAATCCATGGGATGGGGCTCGACCTGTCGGTACGAGGTTCGACCGTTCCTGTCGCCTTTAACAGGGGTAATCGAACCAAGGACCAAAACTATGCTTGACTTAGCGAAATTATCAAAGTTATGTTCTATCCTAAATGCACAGAGAATTCAGGCATGTGCTATGAGATTTTGGAAAATGCAGCTTGGGAAAACATGATGCATGCTTGGAAAATATTTGGAGTTGGGAAAACATTTCTCAGGAAAAGGATGAAAGTTAATTTCTCAGGAAAATCAGATGAAAGGTGTTTTGAAATCATGAGAAAGTTCATAAAGACATGGGAAAATCATGAATGATCGAAAATCTTGGGAAAGTAGAAGTGATTCTTGAGAAAAGGAGAGCATTTGAAAAGGGAAACTCTTCTTAAGAAAACTTGGACTTTGAGAGTTTTCTTAGGAAAATGATGGAAAATTCATAGGAAAACTCATTGAAGAAGGAAATTCAAACTTGGGAAATTGAAATCCTGGGAATTTTACCTTTTGAAATACTTGGAAATCGATTTTGGATCTTGGAGAAAGTTGGGAAATCCCTTTTGAAAATCTTAAGATAACATTTTCCAAGGCAAACTGTGGAAAACTTGTCTTTGGAAAACCGATTTTGAAAAATCCTTAGAATTTCTTGAGAAATCGATTTCTTGAGAATGAAGTTTTCTTGAGAAAATCTTGAGAAAATCTTGAGAAAATCAATGATTCTATGATGCAAATGACATAAGTGAATGAATGCACTTTGAAAAGATTTTCTAAGAGATTTGTTGGAAAAATGTGCATTAAGTCAAGATAAATCCTTTACATATCCTGACTGTGGCCATGAATATGTTCAGAATTTAGTTGATTTGATGCACATGATTTTGAAAACTTTGGAAATATGATGTGCATTTTAAGATAGCCTAAGAGTGTAGGCTCAATGTGACTAGTAGAAAGATGACGGATCTGGGTCTCGTCCATATTCCGACTAGGGCCGTAAATATGGATCCCACCGAGTCCATCAACTCCCTAAGAGTTGGTGCACGTGCCATTCGTGAACATCCATAGTGTTTTTGAAATAAAATGCATGAGTCATATAATCAGGATATTGCATAAAATCAAACTATATGATATGCATCCTAGTCTAAGCAGGAAATTAAATCTCTTATTCCAAAATTTACATTATTACATCATTAAATAAAGGAAATAAAAGAAATTTGCAGACTTCAGCTCCTTCTTTTGAATGTCCCTGCCAAACTTGAAATAAGGTTAGCTCAAATATGTGGGTTTTTCCAAAATTTTCCAATAATATTATGAAATTATTGGATTTAATTGGATATAAACCCTATTCTCATGCTTCCTTGATATTTTGAAATGATGAAAATGCTAGAAATTCAGTGAAAAACAATTTGAAATTCGGAATTGAGGTTAAAATGACCAAAATACTCCTAAAATTAAAGCTACATCTTTAAAATCAGGGTTTTTTGAAGGAAAACTTGGTAAAATTGAGATTTTGAAATTCAAATTGAATCAAATGATGATGAAATTCAGTAAGAGACATGATGACATGCTGCTAAACACATTATGACTGTAAAATCAGAATTTGCTGTATTGCAATTTATCCAAAATAACGAATTTCGCTTGTTTTTCGCTTGGATCTGGGTCCTGCGGGACCCTGTTTTGGTATTATGAATGATCCGAACCTCAAATGGATTCCAAATTGCACCAAATTCGGTATGAAGCATCTAAACACTTTGATAAACAATCTAGAATGCTAAAATTCACGAAATGATATGATTTAAATGCTAACATTTAAAGGAAGTCCTAAAAGGATGGATTTTGCCTATGGATCCGAACCAAATGCAATGCCTAATATGATAATGCAAGATTTACACCATGGAAACTTCTGATATTTTGCAGACTGCTAAAAGATCCGAAATGAAACATTTTTGGTTTTTATAGCCTCGGGATTTGAGCCATGGTGAGTTCAGAAATAGGGATTTAATTCTGACGGAGGTAAAAATCACCCTAATCTGATAAAAAATGCTAAAAAAATATAAAATGACCATGGAAATTTATGAAATTAATCAGAGTTATGAACGACACCAACATGAACAACTTTCATGTTTATGACTTCGGCATTTGATCAACGGAGACACAGATAGAAATATAACTATTTCTGCCTAAACTAACAGACTAGACAAATGTAGCAAAACAGGGGACTGACAAGAAAAATCCGAAGCAGGGGTCAACACTGTTCCAAAAATTACAGGCTTTTAGATGCAAACAGAAGACATCTCGGACACCACTTTCACTTTTTACAGTTTCGGATTTGAAGCAACACACAAAGAGAAACCATAGCCCTAAGTCGATCCAAGATCTCAGAGGCCCAAATTAGGCTCTGACACGTGTCCCGGACTCTCGGATTTTTGTCAGTCATAAAAAAAATCAGAAAAATCTGAAAAAATCATATTAAAAACTAGACATTCTCCCGAGTTTAGAACATTTTTTGGATCGAAAATCGGATCTCCCAGGAGGGAGAACTCGATTTTACAAGTCGGCAAATGGTTTTCAAAACGCATCCCGGGTTACAAAACCCGACTTACCATTTTGGATGTTTACCGCAGTAAACAAATTCAAATGGCTCCGAATTTCTGGCAAAATTTCAGGGACACCTAAAGGCGCATTCCGTGATTTTTTTGGGATTTTTAATAAAAAATAAATGCATGAAATGACGTGTGGACTGACTAACAAAAACAGAGACTTACTGAAAATAAGCAGAATTGAAAAAAAGGCTAAATTAATCCTAATTAATTCATGAAATATGCTAAATGAATGAAATAAAATGCAAATTAAACCTAGCTAACTACATGCATGTTAAAATCATCAAGGAAGCATAACAAGACATTTTTATATATGTCGTTTTATGAGAATAGCTCAATCCATCCCTCGGATGAGCTCTTTCTTCAAACGACTCCCTATTCGGATTATAGCATCACATCACGGGGAAAAGAAGTGCACCTTGTTTCGTTACGCAGCGTAGGTGCTCTTGAAAGGGGCAGCTACCACGAGCTTCCTTCGTTCTTCACTCCGGGCTTCGGATGGTCCACCAAAATCGAGCTCCGTTGGAATTGGACTAGCCACAGCACGAGCTCTACTCCACCTTCTTCAATGCGCCAAAGGGGGCACGATTTCCAAGGTTCAAAATCAGATGTTAGGAAGGCTAGGTTGGATTTTCCAAGTTCACAAGAGCCAAAAAAAATGATCTCTTTAGGCTGGGCGTGAACCCTTGTTTTTATAATTTTTCTGAAAATTTTTGAAATTCAAACAGGCTGGATCTGAGCCCTCCATGTGGCGCCATCTCAGGGGGTGCCATCTGGGGGTTTTGAAATTCGAATTTGCCTTTTGCAGGGAGCCCTCAGATGGCGCCACCTCAAAAGGCTATTTTGATTTTTTTGAGAAAATAAAAATGGAAATTTTTGTGGTTGATACACCTCAGCAGGGGGAATTTGGAATTTTTCAAAAGTTTGCTTGATTCTCTCTGCAGGGAACTCCCAGAAGGCGCCACCTCAGAGGGTGCTCTCTTGGAGTTTGAATTTCAAATTCACTTTTTGTAGGGAGTCTTCAGGTGGCGCCACCTCATGGTGGGCTACCTTTATTAAAAATAAAATAAAAATAAAAAATGGAGCCAAGTGGAGTCCTGGAATGGTGCCACCTCAAAAGGTGTTTGACACATGTCAGAAGGACAGAGCAGTGGGCTCAGAAGGCGCCACCTCAGAGGAATTTGAATTTTGCTTTTTCTGGTGAAAGGAGATCTGGACATGTGGAGGACAAGTGTCAGCTGTCTGGAGAGGCTTTCTCAAATGGCGCCACCTCAGGGGGAAGTTTGAAATTCAAATGGAGGTTGGCTCTGGAGGAATGGAGGATGGACATGTGGCGCCACCTCAGGGTGGCTCCTACAATGCCATGTGGCAAGAGGGAGAAAAAAGAGGGAAGGGACATGTGGCGCTCTCATAGGCCATCTGGGAAATCAGAGCTCTGGATTTTCGCCACCTAGTGCCCTGTTTAAATTTTAAATGGTTTGCTTTTTCTGAAGAAGGCCAGGAGTGACATGTGTCTCCTACTTTTCTGAAAGAGGTAGGGAGAAGACATGTGTCCTCTACTTTTTTTGAAAGAAGCAGAGAATGACACGTGGCAGAGGGGAGAGAAGGTGGGCCAAGCCATGTGGCGCCATCTCAGACAGGATGAAAAAGGTAGGAGTTCTTGATTTTCGCCACCTATGGGGGTTTTTGAATATTTGAATTCTAGCTTTTCTGAAGAAAGCAGGAAATGACACATGGCACTTGCCTTTTTCTGAGGAAATGAGGACTTGCCACGTGTCCTCTGCAGGAAACACTCCAGATGGCGCCACCTCAGAGGAGACAAGCCTACCTTTTTTGTAGGAATTCAGAAGTGACACATGTCTCCTACTTTTCTGAGAAAAGTAGGAAGAGACATGTGTCAGGCTACTTTTCCAGAAGGAAGGAGGGGTTGACACCTGTCCCCTGCAGGAGACACTCTAGATGGCGCCACCTCAGAGGAGACAAACTCCACTTTTTCTAGACAGGACAACCTATGACACTTGGCATCTCCTGGTAGTCTTTGAAATGACACGTGGCGCAGGATGGATAGGGTGACACATGGCAGATAAAGGGGATGACATGTGGCGGCTTCTGAAGGTAGCCCCACACTGACACTTGGCAGAAGAGGGAAGGTGACATGTGGCACCAACTCTAGGTGAACCCTATGTTGACACATGGCATGTAAATGGGAGGAGAGAGAAAGGACAAGTGGCACCAATCCAGGGGACAAGGCTCCTATATTTTTGGGTTTTTCAAAATTCAAATTTTCAAAAGGAGAGCTTGTGTGACACCACCTCAGTGTGGGTCCCACATTGCTTCTTTATTGAAATAAGGATAAAACAACAACTTCTTTTTGGAATTTTCATAAAAATTTGGACTAATGGGAAAAACAGGAATTTTGGAAAGAGTTGACCCTTGTAGGGCGATTTTGTAAAAGAAAGATATTTGAAATTGTCAAAAAGGGCAAAATCTGAGGTGAAGTGACTCAAATCCATATTGAAAACTATCCAGATGGTTTTCCTGAGGAAATATTTTGAAATTCAGAGTCCTGGGGGTAAAATGGGAAAAATTGATAATTTTGAAGACCCAGGGTTTTGAAATCAATTTTGAAAAGAGTTGAAATTCTAATCTGGATTGAAGATTTTGAAATCAAGAGTTCTGGACCTCGAAATGACATGCTGTGCAGTGCAGTGATTTGAAATGCTCATGCAATGATATGCAATGATATGCAATGTCATGTCTTATGAAACGCAATCTTGAACCAAGACTCTGGAGATGTCTGTCTCCTGTCAGGTGTAAAATCTTAAACATCTGAGATAAAAATAGAGAAAATTTGAGAGTTTCAGATGAAATTTGGACTGTTGCAAGGTTCGGGCTCAGAAAATGACCATTTTACCCTCCAGCGATTTCAGAGGCTGAATGTTGATGATTAGTGGAAATGTCGGGGGAGTGAGTGAAAATTTGGGGTGTTTACAGTAATATGCAATATGCATGCTTCTGAAGGTTCTGTTACATATGACTCTAAAGAAGAAAAAAGTCTTCAACTTGAGGTAGCCGATCTCTTTAGATGGTCTTTAGGAATGCATGGCTCATCAAGCTTTTTCTTCAAGGAGTATGATTGCACCATAGTTGTACTTGAACAGGAGGTCTCCATCCTTTTTGAGTGAGATATCCTTGCATCAAATACTCGTTAAATATATGGCAAAACATATCCAGTCATAATATAACATTTTTCAAGAAGACATATTATCATATTATATAAAATCAAATACGACAGTGTATCATATTATGTGACATCAAAATAGAGTTTCTCAACAGCCTTGGTTTTCGTTTCGATGGACTAGTGAAGTAAGCGGATGAGCACTATTGCAATTCCACGTACTTAGAGACTACGTTGGTTACACTATTCAGTATTTTTGTATCGGGTCTGCGAGCGCGGCACCCCACACCGTGGAATGCTAATGTTATTCCCATAAGTCGGGAATATCCCAGATTCATAGTAACATGTAAGTGTGTTAAATCAAGTATGATGGTCTTTGTGTCACGATTGCATCTTTTCCCTGCAAGAGCGACGATCCACTTTGGAATGCGAATGTAATTCCCATACGTTCGGGATTATTGTTAAATTCAATCTCAACACTTAAGTACGCAAAATCATGAATTTTCCCTACGAGAATAATTTCATGTTATGCAAAGTGCCAATATTAATGATTTAGAGACAACTACTTGTGTGATGAAAATTGGTGAAATTTCATATGCATGAAACTGTATGCTTGCTTGCACATTTCGTTGTCTCTCAGAAAATGAAATTGTATAATGCCTCTGTTCGTATGATTGTGCAAACGATATAAAGCATGTGGTATATATTTACACTTTGCACGTGGCACATCCTAACACTTGTACTGAGTAGTGCGTACCTCGACTGGTACATTGCTTGAGGCATTGGTGAGTGCATAAGGTGACTTACTTCATGAAATGAAAAGACTGAAACTCAAACACCATAGGGTATGAATGAATATGACTTGTTTTGGACTCAGTTGGAGTCTCTGGGCAAAGGCCCTTCAGTCGTGAGTGGACTCATATGTGACTATACCCCGAATTAGAAAATAAAATAATATGGCATTGTGATCGCTTTCACGAGCGATATGCTCTTGTTGGCCGCGTGAGGCTGAGCACGTGGATGGGCAGGCCAAGTCCTCGTTTGCGTACCCCGCGGGGACCACGAGGCATAAAATCCTCGTTGAGAGGTGTGACTGAACAATGAGCCTAAAAAATATAAATCTGCTTCACCCCATTCACAGACGGTTCACCTTGGAGAGGGTGGATGGTAAAACCCTAAGTGACTTATTGTTACTATGACACGTGTTTTGACATGATCCGTAGCACACTTTGGCCTCCAGTCACTCAGAGTCAGGGAGGTCGAGGTTATCTTTTTAGGACCTCACTACTGCAGTAGTATGGATTGCAATCCTTGCCTATGCGAGAGTTTCTCTCAGTTGCGTGTTGCTCACATGAGGTTTAATCGGTCTATAGCATCCCCGGTTACCACACTAGAATTTTAATAACAGACGCCGGGTGCATGTCTCACAGAATGCGAGGTTCCATCGCGTACCCGAAGGAGTAACGAGAAGAACTTAAAGACTAACCAATCACAGCTGACTTACTGTAGTTGCTACTTTACTTGTTCAGTAGTTTCCTCTTCAGTTACTTTACTTGTTCAGCAGTTACTTCAGTTACTTAGTTGTTCAGTACTTGTTACGGTCTGTTACTGCTCTGAGTTACTTGTTTTACAGTTGCTCCAGTTATGTTACTTGTTTCGCTTGTCACGTATGCGCTTACCTGACACAGACACATACACTTGTTAGTTCTTGTTTCTTCTTCCTGTTAATTTGATATATCGTGGTTGTTTCTTCACAACCTCGCAAGAGGACTGACCCCGTTTTATGAGGATATAGGTGACAAACAGGTACCGTGTTGATGCGACGATACACGATGGAGGCTTGGGGACCCACACTTAGCTGCAGATCCTGTCCTAGTGGTTTTGGGTTTTGGTTGGGATGTATTCCCTATAATTTGAGCTTTTGTACTACTACATTTTGTAAACTTTAAACTGTCGGGTTGTATACCCTCTTTAAATTTGTGGTTGTATTTTATTTACACTATCAGTTACTTTTGTTGTACTCACATGTGGCCGTCCAGACTCGTGGCTTTGCCACCTTCCTTACACCTTGTTTTCCGTTGTTTTTCAGTAAAACCTTTCAAAAAAAATTCATAGAAAATCTAAGGTTTTTCTAAAGTCGGGGTTTGGGGTGCCACAGATCTCCCAAGAGAGAATGTTGTTGAAAGTATTGTTGTGGAAATCGCAACAACAAGTGTGGAAGGCAATATGGATGGTGGTATATTAATGCTGCAGGTGACTTCATGAACGTGATAGTGAAACAGATATTGCTAATCTAATGTAATGCACAAATGATGCAGATGTCGGGAATATGTGGATATGAAAATATTGATATGGCTTTAACAAATGTAGGAACACACACATGAGACCATCATAAAAGCGATGTGACAGGTAAGGAAGGGAAGATGAATAATAGAGAATTGGAAGATCAATGATATAAGTGGTATCCTACTGCAACTTTCAGACGGATCTGAAGCAAATGGTGATAGTTGTAGAACCTGTGTATGCGAGTGTTTTGTCGGATTGAACCGGCCCTTACAGCGAATCACATGTGACTACATTGATCTGAGCACACTAACCATTGAATGAACTCCCTGATTTGACGAATCCATCATTTGACACTTGGATAAACTGGATCACGATTGGGACTGTTGATTAAGTGATCCATAGCTCTGATGATCTCGCGAAGCCTAACTTGTAACTTGTACATTCATGAGATTAGGTTGCTGTGATTGATCTGCGATTCTGCAGAAACTCTCAATTGGTCCCCAGAACATGCTAAATCATTGAATATGATGTGCTATGTCTAGATCATATTGATATGAGTTTAACCAGCATGTATCAAGACATAAACCAGGCCTTGATGGGTATGATCGATGAAAACAGGAAATCTAATATCAAGGGAAATGATCATGATGTAAATAGTAATTCAGAATTTAGAAGGAAAATCAAGGTATAAACAAGCAATCGATAATTAACAAGAAAGTTGAAAGGGAAAGATGGGATTAAATTGAAATGCTATCAGATGGAAACATGGATCTAGGAAAAAGTGAGATGCTGTAAAAAAAATGCAGATATATAGAAAACAATCTAAATAAAGGGTAAATGTTGAAGATTAAGCGAATTAGAGAAAAACAAATTTGCTATAAAAGAGAGAAGATATTGGAATCTGAGGATTCCGTTATTGTTGCACAAGGTGGGTTGAGATTGCCATAGGCAACTCAACGTCACCCATGGTGCGTTAATGGGATAAAATAAGGAAAATCCAAAAGAAAACGTATATATAAAAGAAAGAAAACAGAAAATCAGAGAGGAGAGGGAAAAGAAAAGAAAACCAAGAGATAAAATTTGAACAATAAAAGGAAACATAATAAAGAGAAGAATTTTGCAAAAAGGGGAGAAGCGCTTACATGTAACTGCAGCAGGGGTGGTTGATCTCCTTTGGATCACAGATTGCTTGCAGCAGATCGGCCTTCTTCTTATTTAGCAGGGATTTTCAATGGAGGGGAGCTCGGCTGTGGAACTCCTTTGAGAAAAGTGAAAAAGAAGAAGGCCTAATTCCATCAAAAGAGAGAAAGCAACCAGGAAGAAGAAGAACGTGGTGAGGTGAAGAGGCGATCGGCCTCTGTTTTATAACAGAAGGTTGTTAGGCCTTCTTCAAGATCGACCCTTGTAATTTCTTTAAAATTTCAAAATAGGGGCCCAATTAAAAGATTTTTTTAAAAAAGGTTAAAAGGGCTATTTTCTTTTGGATTTTTTTATGTTTTTAATGAAAAATCTAAGATAAGAGAAATTTAAGAGGGATTTTGAGGAAAACAGAATCCGAACGAGGCTTTTTGAAGTATTTTTACAAAAACTTTTATTTTGAGATATAAGGATTTTTAAAATGAGGTTTTTGAAAAAAGAATTTCAGAAATAGGGTTTCAAAACATGGTTCTAGGTCCGATATTTTGAAGAAATATTGAATTTAGATCTAGAATTTGAGATCGGCTGTAGATAAAACCTCTGAGAAATACAAAGAAATTGATTTTTTTATTTTTTTTTGAAGAATAAGAGATCCGAGATTAGAATTGGGTCCAGATATCCGATTTGGGACCAAGATTGGGTCAGATAGGGAAATTGAATCTAGATTCCAGTGAATCGAGAAATAAATTGAGTTTTATCAGAGATTAACCCAATTTATTCAAAAGTTGGAGGTCAGGGGCAAAAAGGGAATTTTTGGATTTTTTTTTTGGAAAATTTGGGGTGTTCACAAAATGCAACAAATTTTTTTTACAGGAATCATTGCAAGCGAAGAGAGAAAATGCTGAAAGTTCTAAAGAAAAAAGGTTAGGAATCTTTCAAGAAACAAACGAGAAAAAGAAACAAAATAAACAAAAATAACTTATATATGATTTAACAAGCATACGAATTTCATGAAACTTTGCAACATATTATATGTGCAGATTGTCACTTATTTGTTGATCTTATCAGTTACAGAAATGAAATTTGCACGGCCCTATACGAACTTTGTACTATATATGCAAATTTAATAGAATATTTACAAAATTTCTAAGGTTTTCATTTACTGAAAGTTCACATGTTTGATCATGCGAACTTCGTATAATATATGCAAATTTAGTAAAATATTTGCAAACTTTAACGGGTTTAAATAACAAGAGGTTCACAAATATATTTGTGTAAGCTTTGTAAAGTCCGCAAAAAAAGTCGTGTGAATGGACCTTTAAGTGAGTGTGATACCCGAGTGTAATGATATATCACACGAACCTCAAGAAGTCGGTTGTGCGAAGGTTAAAATGACCCTTTTAACTATAAACATTTATGGTTTTAAACATAAAAATTGTATGTTTTTCAAGAAACACATCATTTTTTATTAGTCATTTTCTGATTTTTAAGTACCCTGAGACTTTTTGTAACACCCCAAATTTTGTATCTCGAAAATCGAGATTTTTTTTTTGAAATACTTTTATAAAAACTAATCGGGACAAAAACTTGGCGTGTTACATTCTCAATTACATTCATATCCATACAAGCATTTAAATCAGAAATTTAGCATTCATAAATTTAATAAACGTTCATACATGTCCAAATTAATAATAAAAGTCCATTTAACAAATTTAATCAAATATCAGAGTCTTGAGCAATTAAAATTGCTCTTAGTCCAAAACACTCGGTGGTTTGAAAAAGGCTTGGCTTGGTCCCTGTCGAAACCTCCTGCCATCGCACATAAGATCAATCGCTACATGAAAACATTAAAATCCATAGGGTCAGACGAAATTCTCAGTAGGGTAAAACTATACGGAACACAAATAAAAATCAGTAAGCAGGAATTACTTCAAATTTTCATACATTTAACAAGATTAAATACAATGCAAAATAAACATGAATTTCTAATAACTCATTCACACATGCATCCATGAAAGTACATTCAATCAAACATCCACTTAAACATGAATATGTTACAATGCATAAACAATTAAAATTGTATGCACTTATCATTGCAGAAGCCAATTTCTATGCATGAACCAATTTTTGTCTTTAATTAAATTTTCTTTATTATATGATGCATGCGATGGCTATCTAATACACAGTCATTTAAGTTACAATTTCAGAACCCTGTGGGTATAAACACAGGCAAAAATCTTGGGTCAGGACCATGATGCAGGCAGTGTTTTCAATCAAAGGGTGACTTTATCCTGGCTGAGCATCATTCGCTAGTGTTGGGTGAGGGATACAAAGAGCGAGAGAAGTTCTCACACTACCATTCTAATGCATCAGACTTCACTCATGAGATTCTCTACCTCCACATTATAGTCTAATATAGAGGTTTTTTCTATCTTCGTGGTTGGGGAGGAGCAACCTTCTGTGCTCAATTCGATACCCACAAACCCATACTAGTACCGCTTACCTTCTCTTAGTAAGTATCAATTATTTAATGTCACTAAATTAACATGTACACGTTCATATCATATCAGAGAAATGCAGCAAGCCATATCCCATGACATTCCCATCAATTCGCACCATGGACAATTCAGTCCATTTATACGATAGAGGCCACAAGGGCATGCTTGTGCCTTAGCACATTGGTCAGATCGTGTCTCATAAGTGGACACTTTAATTTCCTTCAGCAACCTCATATTTTTAATAATCCATAATAGTTTAACATTTATTCATAAAGGTACACAGACATACGCATAGATTTCACAATAAATCGATAGTCAGGTCCTAAACCGGTTCCAAACTTGTGAAAACCTAACTTTCTTCGACTGTTACAGAGACTACATTTTTTTTTCAGAAAAACTGTTTTTTTTTACAGTTTATATAAAATTTTGTCAGTTTTCTGATGCTGCATGCCATTCATAAAAATTCATTTGTATGAGAGAGTTACAAACGTTTTGGTGCAGACCTGCACTTTTCTTTTCCAACTATCACAGAACAGTGCTCAGTCCATGAACAGAGCTCAACATTTTCACAAAAGCTATGAAATTTGGTTAGCTTTCCAACGTAATAAACCACTCATAAAAACTCCTCCAAACGAGAGAGATAGGAGCAATTTACGAGTCGGATACCAAGCAGGAAATACGCAATCCCGAAAAATATGCATTCGGGTGGGCCAAAATAGGCCACCCGAATTCATATTTTTGAAATATTTCTACATGAACATGTTTCAAAAATTCATAAAAATCACATCTACATTATTTCTAACTAATCTACCATGGATAAGTCGCATTTTGCAGCTGTTAGGCCGGAAAATAGACCCGTCTCCTCAAAGCCTATTTTCTTATAAATAGTTTCGTTAAATTTTAAAATAAAGCATTTAAAACACAATTTTCTCATGACACAAAATCAAAAAATTATGCTATAATCACAGAGTATTCACATGAACATTCACTATAATCTCTAATTAAAATTTGCGTGAAAACAATTAGATATAACATGATTTTTTCAAAAATTACAAAATTTATTTCTAAGAAAACTTATAGCATGAAATGCATATTTTTATATGAAAGACAACAAAAATCATGCTTATTTTTACAGTACATCCACATAAACTTAAGCTACTATTTCTAACTAAAATTTGCAAGAAAACAACTAAGTAATAAGTAAAAATTTTAAAATTTACAGCTGAGAAACCAATTTTTAGATAAATTGATTTTTAGAAGGGTTTTCTTTTGAAAACCTCTTTCTACCTTATATTTTGACAACCCTAAGTCAAACCCACATGTGGGAGGCATAATTTAGGGTCTGTCCTTATGAAAAAACAGAGGAATCCATGCCTACAAATTTTGATTTACGTGTAGAGCATAGGACCCCCTACCTTTTTGGAAAAATTGACTCCTATGCGTGCGAAATCAGATTACAATCACAAACTGGTTGTCCAACATGAGCAACAACCACACCCATGATCTCCTTCCGCTCCTCACACATACATAAGTGTGCTCCTTGTTGGGCCAAGGAAGGATGCACAAGGGAAACATATGGAAGAAGAGGAGAAGAAGAAGGAAGAGGAGGCAAAAGACATAAAAAAATCTCAAAAGGAGCAAATAAGGGGGGCGTGAGCCCCTCCCTTGTTTAAATAGGAAGTATGGGAGGTACAGGGCTGAAGGAAATCCCAGCCCTTAATCTTAATCTAGGGTTAGTTTCCTTTCTTCTATTCCCTTCTACCTTCATTTTTCTTATTTCTTTTATTTTTATTTTTGTATTTTCTTTAGTTAGCTTAAGAGTATATTTAATTCATATCATATTATATACATAATATATTTAATATATAAGTGGTCACATGAGTTGGTCGACCCCGATGTTCCAAACCCTTTTCATAGCAAGTTGACTAGTCTAAGTTTTATTTATTTATTTTTCCTTTCCTTTCTTTCTTTTTCCCTCATTATTTTTTTTTCTTTAGTCTAACCATTCCCCTCCTAGAATTCTCTAGGAGGGAAATGTGAGAATAGTCCAGAGTCGATGAATAAGAAGCCGCAAAGGAGAAAGTGAATGGGGCTGCAACTAATCACGTCTTTTCCATTCTGGAAAAATCATGATCTCTTCGATACTTCTAATGTAAAACTTAATACATGACCTAATACATGGCTATATGACACAAATAGCCCTAATAAGTTACAACATTTACAAGTTTGTCCAATATCAATTAGACATGTTACATAAGGGGAGTTTGGATCCGGGTCCGGATCCAAACCTTAAGTACAAACACAAGTGTACCCAGTCTAATAGCCTCCCTCAAGTTGTGCATGATTTTGAATCATGGACAACTTGCCTTTTAGAAACCAAAACTGGCACTTTGTGAGTCCTTTGGTGAACAAATCGGCCACTTGGTCTTCTGTTCTAATATAATGAGGCTCCATCTCTTTCTCCTCAATCTTCTGTCTGATAAAATGTTGATCAATCTAAATGTGCTTGGTCTTGCTGTGATGAATAGGATTAAGAGATATTTGAATAGCACTTTGATTGTCACACAAAAGAAAGCAACCAGCAATCGACTCCTTTAACTCTGTTAACAAATGTCTAGTCCATGTCACTTCTGCCGTAACAGCAACCATCACTCTGTATTCTGCTTTTGTGCTAGATCTAGCCACGACCTTTTATTTTCTGCTACTCCAAGAAACAAGATTGGCACCAATGAAAACACAATACCCTGAAACTGACTTTCGATCATCAGGATCCCCGGCCCAGTCCGCATCTGAATAAGCAATGACGTCATGAGCAGTATTCATGGATCTGCTTTTGGTGTACAAGAGTCCATCTCCAACAGTACTCTTCAAGTACGTCAGTATCCTTTTTACTGCATCCATATGTCCCGTCCTTGGCTCATGCATGAATTGGGAAACTTGATTGACTGAATATGTGATATCGGGCCTGGTAAAGGTAAGATATTGAAGCATTCCCACTGGACTCCGATATTTGGTGGGATCATGATACAAGTCTCTGTCTTGCACACTTAGTTTCTGGTTAAGCGCACTAGGAGTAGCAAGAGGCTTGCATTCCACCCTTTTCTAACAGATATAGGGTGTATTTATGTTGGGTCAAAGTAAGTTTATTTCCTTGATTATCCACCTCTACTCCAAGAAAGTACCGAAGGTTTCCAAGGTCCTTCATTTTGAACCTTTGACTCAGGATATCTTTAGTTTCTTGAACGAGATTCTCACTGCTTCCTGTAATAATTATATCATCAACATATATCAATAAGAAGGTAGTAAACTCCTTGCCTCGAAGAATAAAAAGGGAGTGATCCAATTGTGATCGATAAAAACCATGTTTTTGAATTTCTAGGGAAAAACTCTCAAACCAAGATCGAGATGCTTGTTTCAATCCATAGAGTGCTCGATTTAGTCTACATACATACTCCTTTGAATCTCCTTCTGTATAGCCTGACGGTTGTTCCATGTATACTTCTTCCTTCAAATCTCCATGAAGAAAAGCATTCTTCACATCTAGCTGACTTATTCTCCAACCATAATCTACAGCCAATGAAAGAACAATGTGAATTGTGCCCATTTTGACAACTGGACTAAAAGTTTCATCATAGTCTTGTCCAAACTCTTGGGTGAATCCCTATGCTACAAGATGAGCTTTGTATCGTTCAACACTCCCATCTAGTTTGTATTTGATTTTGTAGACCCATTGTGACCCAACAACATTCTTATCTGGAGGTCGGGGGACAACTGTCCATGTTTGACATTGGTACAAGGCTTCCATCTCTTCATTCATAGCTTGAATCCATTTTTTGGAGTTAATGGCTTGATGAAAATGTCTAGGCTCAGTCTCTTTCTCAATCTGTAACAAAAACAATTGAAAATCCATGGTGAAATTCTCATAACTGACCCACCTTTCAATGGGATGCCGAGCTCTTTCAGATCGGAATGACTACTGGATTAGAAATTGGAGAAGTAATGTCATTGGATGACATAGGCTCTTCTTGTTCAATATCATCCGGAGTCAAGGGTGAGTTCATTTCTCTTATCCTATAAACTTGCCCAGCAAACTTGTTAATCTCTGGAGGATGTTCTATTTTAAGTTCTTGTATGTTACTATTTCCATCTTGACAGGATGTTCCTTGAGCACAGGAAGAAGAACACTCGTTGTTGGTTGCAGGAAATAGCTTTGCACTGAGCCATGGATCATAAAATAGCGCATTCATATTGGTTTGGGCAGAAACATATTCTCTTCTCCAAAATCATTTTCATCAAAAACTACATTCCTAGATATCTTGATTCGTCTGCTGTTAGGATCATAACACCTGTACCCTTTGTGATGATCTGCATATCCGACAAACCTACACTTTGATGCCTTAACCTGAAACTTGTTTCACAGAGAAGAGTCAATATGAACATAACACATGCATCCAAAAATTTTTAATTCATCATAATCAAGATGTTTCCCAAATAGGATGAAATAAGGGGATGTATTTTCTAAAAGCTTCATGGGCAGACGATTAATAAGGTGAACAGCAGAGTGAAAAGCCTTTGTCCAGAGTCCTATGGGAGTACAACTTTCGTGCATCATGCTCATAGCGCTTTCCACAATGTGACGATGTTTCCGTTCTGCAACTCCATTCTGCTGGGGCGTATGCGGGCAAAATACTCTACGAGTTATCCCATTATCTTGGAGGTAATTGATAAAATCCCTGGAGGAGTATTCCCCCCCACCATCACTTTGGAAATGTAAAATATTGCAAGAAAAGTGAGTTTTGACAAATGCATGAAAACAACGAAAAATAGGGAAGACTTCTGATTTATTCTTCATGAAATATATCCAAGTGAAGCGGGATAAATGATCAATAAAAATAACATAATATCTGCTACCAGAATTAAAGGGATTAGAAGTCGGTCCCCATACATCGGAACAGACGATTTCAAAAGGCCTTGAAGCTCTCTCATTTATTGGATGAAAAGGAAGAACATGACTCTTACACATTTGACAACTTGAACACATTTTATTATCTGGTCTAGAAATCAAGCTAGACTCAGGAATAAGACCATCAGACACTAGTCGCTCAACAAAGACTCGACCACAATGACCAAGACGCAGATGCCAAAAATCAGGCTTATTACATTTATTTGAAGATTGCAAACTGAACACATGAATATTCTTTGACGACATAGACTTAGGAGATGGCTTCAAGGTAGGTCGAACACAAGTAGAAGGATCCTCCTGGAAGACATACATATTTCCCTGGCGTTCCCCTCTAGCGAACGTCTCCTTCGTTTGTAGATCCTTGACATAAACAGAAGATGGAGTAAATTCAACAGAAGAATTGGTATGATCAACAAGCTTAGAAACAAAAACAATATTTTTTGTAATATTTGGGGCATGAAGAACATTGGACAGATGAAGTGAGGATTTAGGCAAGGGGATATAAACATTTCCAATGTGGGTGATGGGATGGTGGGACCCGTCTCCAGTAACGATGTTACTTTTTCCAAAATAGGGAGTTAAAGTAGAGAATTTACCCACATTACCTGTGACATGAGTAGCTGCTCCAGAATCAATATACCACACTCCTTTATCATCACGCTTTAAATCAAGTTTAGACAGCGTTGCCAAGAGCTCTTTCACATCACCACCGAACTTTGAAGAGTTTTCCTTTCGTCCTGATGAGCTCTCACCCCTTTGGAACTTTCCTTTGTTCTGCGGATTGTGCCAACAATTGGCTTTTATGTGGCCTCGCTTGTTGCAAAAATAACAGGTGGGTACGTTTTTTACATTATAGAGAGGTGAAGCATTTGGGGTAGGTAATAGCCCACGTCCCCCTGGAGTACCTCGTCCTCGTCCTCTGCCACCACCAAAATTATTATCACCACATCCCAGGCCAAAAGAAACCCCAGTAGCAAGAACGTGTCCACCAGTCTCATGAGACATCCCTTTCAGAGTCATCTCATATTGAAGTAATTTGGCTTGCAAGTCTTCAAATGATGGTAGATCAGGCAGGCATAACAAGGAAGTCGAGAGAAAATGAAATTTCGGTCCCAATCCATTCAAGGTTTGTCTGACCTTGTCTTTATCTGCCACTTCATACCCAACAACTGCAAGTTGATCACTGATGATCTTAACCTTATTCAAGTACTCCATGACAGACAAGGAACCCTTAGTCAGGAGTTGAAATTCACGCTGAAGAAAGGAGATTCTAGCTTCTGATATCTGAGAGTACGTCTTCACTAGTATGTCCCATAATTCTTTTGTTGAGCATTCATCTGGAATTCCCACCAATACTTCTTGAGAGATAGTGGAGATGATAAAGGCAACTGCAGCTTGATCACGCTTCATCCAAATCTCATATTGGGGATTTGGAATTTGTTGTATGAGATCAGCCTCATTTACATTCTTAGCTTCCTGTATGATAAATTCTGGAGGAGCTGGGATTGATCCAGTGAGATGTCCAGAGAGACCTTGACTTTTAATAAAAGGAAGAATTTGTCTTTTCCAAACCAGAAAATTAGAATTGGTAAGTTTTTCAGAAATGAGTTGACCGAGAAAATTAGATGAGAGAAATGACTGAGAAGAAGAATCCATGGCTAAACCCTTTTTTTTTTGAGATGTGCAATCAGTAGAACAGAATGAAGGTATCTGCAGACAGATCACGATGCAACAAGTCTTGGTTTTCCTTTTTTTTTTAAACTCGAGTACTTACCTTGAACGAGAAATAATAGATCTGGTGTACAGATCCAATCTGATTTCAAAGTTGCATACGTAAGATTGCACACAACAGTAACAAATGTAAAAAGGCAGCAGGATAAAATCGAGGATTAAGGAAGAAAAATAGATAGAGAAAGGTAAATCTAAAAGGAAATTTTTAGACTATAGATCTGATTCTAGCCAGTTATCGGATCTGATGCACAAATATGGGAAAACAAAACCCGATCCAACAGACAAACCCGATATGCAAGAGTAACGTGAAAAGAATCAAACAAAGCAACACAATTTGGTGCAAGAATAAATCAGTAGGCAAAAAATGACGTGAAACTGATTTGGGGCAAGAATAAATCAGTTTCAGGAAATAGGGTAGTCGTGAAATGGATTTGACGCAAACCCAAAGAAGTTTCAGTAGGCAAAGATATCGTGAAACTAGTTTAGCACAAACCCAACTTGGTTACAGAACTGAAGAGCAAAATCGTAATCCAGAGAAAACAACTCAGTTACAGATCTGAAGAACAAAATCGTAATCTAGAAAAAACTGGAGAAGAATAGAAGATGAAGTAAATATTAAAGACACAGAACAACAAATGAATGGAAGAGAGATAAGGAGGGTTAGGTCTCTAAGGAACGTACCTGCTGGAAACCTTCAGCCCTTGGATCAGAGCTGCTCTGATACCATGTGAGAATAGTCCAGAGTCGATGAACAAGAAGCCGCAAAGGAGAAAGTGAATGGGGCTGCAACTAATCACGTCTTTTTCATTCTGGAAAAATCGTGATCTCTTCGATACTTATAATGTAAAACTTAATACATGACCTAATACATGGCTATATGACACAAATAGCCCTAATAAGTTACAACATTTACAAGTTTGTCCAATATCAATTAGACATGTTACATAAGGGGAGTTTGGATCCGGGTCCGGATCCAAACCTTAAGTACAAACACAAGTGTACCCAGTCTAATAGGCCCGGATCCAAACCTTAAGTACAAACACAAGTGTACCCAGTCTAATAGGGACGCCCTCTCTAAAGAGAGCAAAACTTGCAAAAAGGCAAGTTTTGACTTTTGAGACTTGACTTGAAATTTGGCAAGTTTTGTTTTTAACTTGATTTTAAAGCTTGAGTTATGTTTTAGTATTTTTTTTAAACTTTAAAATGAAGTGCCACATAGGATGTGATGGCTCACTTATGGACTCCTACACTTTCATTAAATTTAATTAATTTGAAAGTTTCATTCCACTAAATAAATTCTAAATTAATTCACCTGAAATTCAAATTCAATTAAAATGTGAAATTAATTAAATAACTCTAAATGAAATTAAATTAAGCTCAAATGTACATACATGTTATCTATTAAAATTCAAATACACATGTATTTTAATTTATTTATTTTAAATATTCTTTCTAAGAATAATTCAAATTCTTCAAAAATAATTTATGAAAAAAATGAATTCAATAGGGTCGATGAAACCCTTGGGGCTTGTGGTTGTGTTTCTTATACTTGAATTTTTTTTCTAAGTCCTACAAACCCTATAATGTAAAAACTTTAACTTAAATTATCAATTTTGATTTATCACACAAAAAGAAAATTGCAAAAATTCATGAAAATTCTTGAAAAAATTGTGGGTATTACACTTTTCCTTACAAAGGTTTTACCGAAAATGACATTTAAGACTATTACTAGTATTTGATGCATATGTGGTTGCGTAAGATGGCTAAACTCGCTAGTGTTCTGCACAACATTCGCCAAGGAGTCTCAAGATCAAACCACTTAACCTTTTTTTTTATGATGGATCAAACCACTTAAGCCTTTTTTTTATGACACATCAAACCACTTAAGCTATTTCACAGCTTGGCCAACATAAGAAAAAGATATCACACACATGAAAGGTTGGTGGAAATAAAAAACTTTAGCAATATATTTTAAATCAAGCCAACCTCACTTATTGGGAGATAATATGCGTTTATGATACAAAATGGAGATTCACTGGAGAGAATTTTACAAGAATGAACTCAAAAAATTCCAGTATTGGAATCCCTAAACATCATATAATACAATCAAAGAGGGAAAAGACTGTACAATAAGATTGTACAATGAAATTTCTCTATTATGATAATTTCTCATCTCAGCATTTTATACACTCACGAAAATTGATCGTGCTTGTTAGGCTCAGCAGCTGCCGGTAGTCTCACGAGGCTGGGTTGTGCAGGTGGTGCAGTCAGAGCATAAGTAAGCCTTGACGATGAGCTCTCTATCAGTCCCGCAACACCAGCGGCAGAAGATAGAGCGTTTGAAGGAAGGAAAAGATCATGCCTCTGGTCCTTGTAAGCAGTCCAAACCTGCAACAACGACACACCAATTAACAATCTTGGGCAATTGAGTAGTCGGATGCATCAGCAAACCAGTGAACACAAAAAATTATGCACAAGATCAAATAAAATTAGGCTGCAGGAATTCAGAGAGAGAGAGTTTCCACTTTTTTATTTTAATGTAAAATTATCATTCTTAATTTTCTTTAAAATGAACCATAATCCCCTTTTTGCTACCAGTATATTGCAATTCCATATCTGTTTTTCTTAGACATTACTTAAACAGACCTACATGCATTACAGCCAATCTCCTAACCATGGATATTAGATTTACACTATTAATGACCTTGGGGTTCAAAATGGCTTTTATATAAATCCATATCAAAATCCATAGTGTGTGCATGTGCACACAAGCGGGTGCCTAATTGGTCCCTCTTAGCCAAATTAGAAATGGATCTATTCAAAAAGCCATAGTTGCAGGTTCTTATGCTTATTCTGCGCTTGTAGATGTCTGTAGAATTGTTGCTCATTTACTACAACATGATTTGAATTGAATTAGTTTACCTTACCTTAAGTCTTAAATTTTATTCAAATTTAAATATTTTCTACATATCTTAGGAATGATATGATACGGCACAATAAACCAATAATTTAAACCCTTCCAATATGTCTTACGATATGCTTTTTACAACATTGATATTTGTACACACAAGGATACATAATTCCAAAAATTACTACTCTTTTATGTAACCTGTAGAATATTTTCAGCTAGTAAATTACACTTTTTAAATTAGTATGATGCCCTTGCTGATGCCTAGAAGCACCTCTACAATATTTCAAGAACCATTCGAGGGAAAAGAATCCTGGTGAACATGTTAACATGAGAAAAAACTTGAAAGCCATGGAAACACAAAAACTTGGTACAAATAATGTGCAAAAGGTATGATTGTGCAAAGGCATGGTGTAGGAGCACAGTGCATGTATGAGACATCATGTCATGTAAGTCCTATACAGTAACCATGTGGATCTACTAAGGGGATCATCAAATTAAAAGGCCAAAGCACATTATGAATCACATGCAAATAAAACGCACAAGCTCACAACTTTGGACTACCACAAAACACAAAGATGTCTTGTCAAACTTACATCTGAAGCATTTAGTATGTCACGAACTTTGGTACAA
Organism: Nuphar pumila; assembly: GCF_984573655.1. Classification (NCBI taxonomy): domain Eukaryota; kingdom Viridiplantae; phylum Streptophyta; class Magnoliopsida; order Nymphaeales; family Nymphaeaceae; genus Nuphar; species Nuphar pumila. The sequence goes on from NC_143257.1 coordinate 78,437,377, forward strand.
TGGGCTCCCTCCGTTGCAAATGCATGCAATACCTGAATAAAATAATCAGTTTTAAGTATTATGAGATATAAAGGAAAAAGTTAATCTAATATATCAAAAGTCCCCATGTGCTTTTTCCTTAGAGAGATTTGCATGAGAAAAAAAACAGTGGAAATCTGACATCCATGTGCAGCAAAATTACGAGTAAAGGACACGATACAATCAACATGCTTCAAATCAATTCATGCACAGCAACCATGACAACATATGAAGAAAATGTGCCCTCAATAACAACCTCAATAGCAAGAACTCGGCCAACAGAAGCTTCTGATTCATTCCATTTCATTTGAGCACAAAGACCGTGTGTACCTCCAGCCCTCCAATCCAAAAGCCCAAGAAGAACTTCAACAAGGCCAACCCTACAAAATTTAATATTACTCAATAAGTGATGTTGAATATACATACATCAACTTAAAAAAGGTAAGACAAACAGCTAGAACATTAAACCGGCCCTCATTCTTTTAAACAAAATCAAGAAAATTCACATGGCTATACAAGGTAGAACTACAAATTAGTGCTTTAATGAAACAGTAGCTTACTTCAATCCTTGTGCAACAAGTGCATCTCTTGCTCTATTTCCAGCAACAACAACACGTTTTAAAGTCTCTAGTGCTAGTATACTACCACCAGGCCACCCAATTGCTTTCATCAACAAAGGAACAACCTAGTGAGACAGAGAAATGTATATCAAAATTTGGTAAGAAATTTGCTGAATCAAGGTATGAGAAAATAAAGCAAAGAAACTTGTGATATCTTCAGCATGTGTCTAGAAACATTTCAAGATAAGCTCAATAAATTTCCATGTACAAAGGCTCAAGAAAAGAAAACTCCATTCTATAACTGAAGATCTAGATGATTGCTTGATAAAGCAAGTCTGATTCAAAATGATTAACAATAATGAAATAAATATTAGACCCTAATTTCTGGAAAAGATAGTACTGTCACATGCTGAGATTTCAAAATATAGAAATTATTTTCAAATAAAAGCCATTGAATCAGAATAAAGTATGAAAAAAAGCTCTCTCTCTCTCTCTCTCTCTCTCTCTCTCTCTCTCTCTCTCTCTCTCTCTCTCTCTCTCTCTCTCTCTCTCTCTCTCGTTTCGTGTAGGGAGAATAACAAATTTTACTAGACTGACCAAATTGTGAAACAATTGATTTAACATGAATCATAATGATTCCTCAAACAAGATAATCAGATTCTTAACTCAAAAAGGTAGTTGATCTTTTGGAAGACCCATAGGTTAACTGGTTAGACTTTCCAACAAGACATCAACGTCATCATCAATCTTATTCACAAATATATGGGCTCATCTTTATGACTCCCGTCTCTCCATTCCTTCATATTTAGAGCTAAAATCTCCATCAGCTAATAATCTTTCATAACTTGTATATCTGCACAGCTGTTCAATCGTCTTCCTTTTATGCTAATTCTTTCTACCAGAATCATGTTGATCCTTCTTATTGTTATGATAGATTGCTGTGCAATATATCTAAACCATCTTATATGACGTTCTCTAACTTTTTCATCTATATTCCTGAATTTTTCCAACATATCATTTCGAATTTTGGTGTTTTTTGTTACTTTATACATCCATCGTAACATATGCATTTACATGACATGCACTCTCTCTTGTAGTTGCTTTTTAATTGCCTAACAATATGAACCATATAAAAAATGTTTGTCTTATAACAACCATGAAGAAGCATCCTTTTAATTGCAGAGAAACTGGTGTACCACATAACAGTCCATTTAACCTGTCATTATTTAATCCAGCCAACACAAATCCAATTAGCGGTATCATCCTTAAATTCACCATCTTGTTATATCATTGATCCTATGTGTTAAAATGTTTGGCCATGGTATATCGTAGTGGTTGTTATTTTTCTATGTAGTGGTTGTTGTCTTGTGGTACGAGTATGCTACCACCCCATCAAGGTTACTCTTGTGGCTTTGCCCAACCGTGTGGGTGTTTGGGGTTCCGAGGTCGTACATGTATTGGCTACACTGTTTATCAATTACATGGAAATGCTGAGAGTCTAACAAGTAGTTTTCACCATGACAACTACACGGTCCGGCGGGCTGCGATCCTCTTCCTCTTTGACGGTCATAGTGGGAATACACTGAGTATTTCATAAAAAAAAAATTTACTCCAAAATTTTTACTATAAAAAGTTGGGGCATTACAGCTTTGGTATCAGAGCGGGACTGAAAAACATGAGATCTTGGCTCTTCCAGCGACCGCGATGACTTTATAAGTAGGGTATAATGCGATTTTAATATCTTAGGAGTAAATTAGTAAAATTGTATATTGTGTTTCTATGAAATTATAAATAGAGGATGGTGACAAATTCAATTTTTTTTCTTTCTTTATTTAATGATTTGTCCACATAGATGACGTGGTCAAATCGTTGCAATGACATAATGGAGAGACATTGCACAACCTGGCCGAGGTGGTTGGTCAACAGGCTTCGGCAATGCAGCAGATGGGCAATAATTTACATCAGGTTGCCCACGAGAAGAGTACAAACGGTGGGACTATGTCCTATAAGAAATTCATGGACATGGATCCTCCTGCTTTCTCCGGAAAGACGGATCCAGAAGCTGCTGAGAGTTGGATACGAGAGATCGAACGTATCTTCCGTGTACTGGAGGTGCCCAAGGAGCGTCGGGTGGACTTTGAGACATATCGTCTCAAGGATCATGCTGAAAAGTGGTGGGAAACCACCAGGGCAGTCAAGTTCCAGGACGGCCCAGTATCTTGGACTGAATTCGTAGAAGTCTTCAATGCCACCTATTTTCCCAAACACGAGAGGGCAAAGAAGATGCAGGAATTCTTGGATCTGCAACAAGGCGAGATGCCCCTCGCCGATTACATCACTAAGTTCCACAGTTTGGAACGATATTGTCCGAATGTGTACACATCAAATGAGGATCGGGCAATGAAATTTGCTCGAGGCTTGAATACGGTTTGCGGAACCGTCTGTATACCCGAGGGCCCAAGAGCCTCGATGAAGCCATTTAGGTAAAACCACTATATTCATTGTGATACAAGTCTTATTTTAAGTTATCAAAGTTAACACTTAGACTATCAAGAAATGTTGACTAGTTATCAAACTATCATTGTTATTCAGGTTGCGACTCTCCTCGACGATGACTAGAAGGAGGGACAAAAGTCGCAAAAGAACAGAACGGGGGTTCAAAAACACGAGTTCAAGAAGAGGTTTGGTGGAAAACATTTCAACCATCAAACCAAGAAACCAAGGCATGACGAAGGTACCCGACCCATGCCAGGGCAGAATCAGAGGTGCCAGAAGTGCAACCGCTTTCACCCAGGACAACAATGTCCCCGTGAGACAGGAGGTTGTCTCTACTGTGGAAAGATGGGGCACTACATCAAGGAGTGTTGGAAGAAGCAGGCCGATGATACACGGCGCGACACTGGAGGACAGCAGCCTCAGCAGCACCGTGCACCGCCACCACAGCCTCAGGCGGCCCCACAGCGCGTAGCAGGACACGTGTATGCCACTACCGCTGACCAATTGGAGAAGGGGGACCTTGTGCAAGGTACCGTGTTTGTTTCGGGCCAAGCTGCCCTTGTCTTATTTGATTGTGGAGCTTCACATTCTTTTATATCTGTTAATTTTGCAGAACAACTTAGTAATCCCACAGAATCACTGAACCATGAATTAGTAGTATACAACCCCATAGGGCTCAATGAAATCTGTGTGAACTATATGCCAGAAGTAGAGATCATATTAGGGAATCACAACCTACCTGCTAATTTAGTATTACTCGATATGACCGAGTATGACGTCATATTAGGTATGGACTGACTGTTTGAACATTACGCCATGATCTTCTGTAGAGAAGGAAAGGTTGTCCTGTCTCGACCTAATATGCCAGAGGTTGTATTTCGCATGGAAAGGCCAGGTATTCAAAAAAAGGTTGTTTCGACTCTCAAGGCCCAGAAGTACCTCCGCCGGGGAGACATGGCTTTTCTAGTTAGTATGATTAGAGGTGAAACAAAACTAACTCCACTTGAGGATTTGGAAATTGTCCGCGATTTTGCCGATGTATTTCCAGAGGAACTTCCAGGACTTCCTCCTCAGCGGGAAGTCGAGTTCGGGATAGACAAAGCCAATATCAAGAGCACCTTACCGGATGGCACCAGCGGAGTTGGAAGAACTAAAGAAGCAGTTGCAGGAGTTGATAGAGCATGGTTTTGTACGACCGAGCACGTCTCCATGAGGAGCACCGGTCCTGTTCGTGAAAAAGAAGGACGGGTCTATGAGACTATGCATAGACTATAGAATGCTGAACCAAGCAACTGTGAAGAACAAATATCCTCTACCCCGTATTGAGGATCTATTTGATCAACTGAAAAGAGCAAAAGTCTTTTCTAAGATTGATTTGAGGTCAGGTTATCACCAGTTGAGAATAAAAGATGAAGATATCCCAAAATCAGCGTTTCGAACCAGATATGGGCATTTTGAGTTTGTGGTAATGCCATTTGGACTCACTAATGCCCCAGCGGCATTCATGGACCTGATGAATCGGGTATTCAGGCCATACTTAGACTCCTTTGTCATCATCTTCATCGATGACATACTGATATATTCAAAAAATGCGGAGGAACACAAAGAACATTTGAAAATCGTCTTAGAAACCCTACGGACACATCAGTTATACGCCAAGTTCTCGAAATGTGAATTTTGACTTGAAGAAGTCATGTTCCTTGGACATGTGATCTCGAAAGATGGAGTTTCAGTAGATCCTGCCAAAGTTGAAACTGTGATGAATTGGTCACAACCAAAGAATGTCAGCGAAATCCGAAGCTTCCTAGGATTAGCTGGCTACTATAGACGATTCATTCAAGACTTCTCTCGAATCGCAATGCCAATGACAAAGCTTCTACGAAAAGGGGTAAAGTTCGAATGGAATGAGAAGAGCGAAGAAAGCTTTCAAACTCTTAAAGCTAAACTTACCACAGCTCCAGTGTTAGCTTTACCATCTGAAAGCGGAGGATTCGTGGTGTACACAAATGCTTTTGGTACTGGACTGGGGTGTGTACTGATGCAGCATGGCAATGTCATTGCCTATGCATCATGACAACTGAAGATTCATGAGAGGAATTACCCCACTCACGACTTGGAGTTGGCGGCCGTGGTTTTTGCTTTGATGGTTTGGAGACATTATTTATATGGAGAGCAGTTCGAAGTCTTCACTGATCACAAGAGCTTGAAGTATCTGTTTTCTCAGAAGGAACTTAATATGCGACAAAGAAGGTGGCTCGAGTTCATCAAGGACTACAAGTTTACAATCTCGTACCATCCCGGGAAAGCAAATGTTGTTGCTGATGTCCTTAGTCGCAAGGCTAGGGGAAATCTTTCTAGCCTGGTAAGTCTTAGATGGAAGATGATTTCTGAATTCACAGAATGGAGACATTTCTCCGACGATCAAGGCATACTTAGGTTGTCTAGCTTGACAGTACGATCAGAACTGCGAGAGCGGATCATGATTAAGCAAAAAGAAGACTCGCAGTACGGAAAGATGGAGGCATTGGCATTGCAAGAAGACACTGTTTTCCAGCACAAAGAGGATGGAAGTATATGGCTTAAGGATCGGCTATGGGTGCCGAGCGACCTAGAGACCAGAGAAGAGTTATTGGCAGAGGCACATAAGAGCAAGTATATCATTCACCCAGGCAGTACTAAGATGTTTAAAGATCTACAACTCAGGTACTGGTGGAATGGAATGAAGCGTGATGTTGCGAAGTGCTTGACGTGTCAACAAATCAAAATTGAGCACCAAAGGCCGGGAGGAACAATGCAGTTGATGGAAATTCCTCAATGGAAATGGGAACATATCACGATGGATTTCGTGATGGGGTTACCGCGAACCCGAAAGAACCATGACTCTATTTGGGTAGTGGTTGACCGACTCACTAAGTCAGCACATTTCCTACTGATGAGGAAGAATCAGTCACTTGAGAGCTTGACCGACCTGTATATCCAGGAGATAGTACGATTACATGGGGTGTCAATCTCTATCATATCCGACAGAGACCCTCGGTTTACCTCACGACTGTGGGGGCAATTACAAAAGGCATTGGGAACTAAGTTGAAGTTCAGCACTGCCTTTCAACCACAAACCGACGGACAGTCAGAAAGGACCATACAAACATTGGAGGATATGCTTCGTGCCTGTATGCTGGATTGGAAAGGCGAATGGGACACTCACGTGGTACTAGCAGAATTCGCTTACAATAATAGCTACCATGCGAGTATTGGCATGGCGCCCTTCGAAGCACTGTATGGGCGGCCTTGTAGGTCACCAGTATATTGAGATGAAGTTAGCGAAAGAACAGTTGAGTCACCAATGGTACTTCAACATTACACTGAACAAATACAGAAGATACGAGATCAACTTAGAGCAGCACAAAGTCGACAGAAAAGTTATGCGGATCAGCGACGCAGAGAGCTTAGTTTTGAAGTGGGAGATGCAGTGTTTGTCAAGGTATCGCCGACCAAGAGCGTTTTCAGATTTGGAAAGAAGGGAAAGTTGAGTCCTAGATACGTCAGACCTTTCCCGATATTAGAACGAATCGGCGAAACTGCTTATCGAGTTGAGCTACCATCTCAACTTGCCAAGATTCATGATGTATTTCACGTATCGATGTTGAGAAAATACATTCAAGATCTGTTACACGTGATTCAGTTTGACGACATCAGTGTGCAAGAAGATCTGATCGTAGAAGAGAGACCTGTCGAAATCGTAGATCGCAGTGAGCGGGTGATGCGAAACAAAATCATCCCATTGGTCAAAGTGAGATGGAGACATCATGGCCTAGAAGAATGCACGTGGGAACCGGAAGCAGCAATGAAGGACAAGTACCCTCAATTGTTTGATTGATATGTATTACAAATTTCGCGGACGAAATTTCTTTTAGAGGGGAAGGATGTAAAACCCGTGAAATTTATAAAATTCTAAATGAATAAAAGTGGAGCATTTATGTAAAATAGTGAGATTTTATGCTAAGCAATACAATTTTTGATAATTTGGGGTTTCTAGAATGAAACCGGTAACAAACCCTTAAAATTGGTATTTGGATCCGGATCTTGGCAAGATTCGATAATCTGACCCGGTTCACGGGACCTAATGTTAAATTCAATGGTTTCGGGATAATAGCGTGGGATCCGAAACACATTTAAGGTAAGAGAGGGCAAGTTTAGAACCAACGGGTGAAAAATCCACTTGAAAATGGAAGAAATCCATCAACAAGGAAAAACGTCCAAATATGACATAAATAGAATTTTCTTGCAAAAGTAAACACCAAGTAATGGTGTGGTGTAGTGGTAGGACGCATGGTTGTGTGGAGCCACAACCCTAGTTCAAAACCCCATGTGCACAAATTTTTATTTTTACACACAAAGGTTACAATTTTTACTTTAGTGAAAAAAAAATAATAAAATAAAGAAGATGGTAAAAATGTGGGATCTTGGCCAAGCCTACTTCTTAGGCCTTTTCAGCTCACTTTACCAACATTGGTGGGGAATCCCACCAAAAAGGGAAAAGGGTACCACTAAAGAAAAAAAAAATGGAAGTTGAAGATACATTTGCTAATGTGAGGGAGGGGCAATGTTGGGACTTCCAAGCACCCACTAAAAAGGTGGGCTAGAAGTTGAGTTTTTGAAAAAACCTAAACTCCCCTAAGAAGGGGGGGAATTTTATGAGAGAGTTATGATGGGGAGCCACACGAGACTCTCTCTCTCTCTCTCTCTCTCTCTCTCTCTCTCTCTCTCTCTCTCTCTCCTCTCCATTTTCGTGAGTTTGAACCTCCCTTGCTGGACGTGTAAACCTTCTATTGTTGTGCAAGTGGACCTCCATTAGCGACGGGGTGCACCGCTTCAACGAAGATAAGGAAGTGGGGTGGTTGCCGTCGCGAGACTCCAAAGAGGTAAGGAGTATCGTATTTAACATGTAGGTGTTTGATGCCCTGCGGCATAAATATGCGGTGGTGTCGTCAATACAAATGGGATGGCACCGTCGACACGGGGGTGGTCGGCATCATGAGGCACGTTGGGGTGTGGGTTGTCCGATCTCATTGAGGACACCTTCCACACCACAACAGTGTGGTTATTCCTTGAAACAACACTTTCATGGTTAGGCTAATGAAGAAATAGATGGGGTTAACACATAGTGTAGGTTCAGATTTATTTTCATAAGCAAGTTGTTTGTTAATAAATGTTGATCGCAAGACTCATGGTGCTTAATAGCTGCACCCACACGGTTCAACATACAAACTGAAAGTTGTTCAAGAGTGCACGATAAATACATTCATCTAAGTTGAATATCGTGGATGAAGCCGATTGAAGATGAGTCTTCTGATTTGTCAATCTAGGGAGTATTATATATAAAAAAAAAAAAACTATGCATGTATGTCACAGCATTAACCGAATGCTCTGTCATTTGCCTATGGCCAAATGATGGGTTGTCATAAAGGCACTTAGTTTCAAAAAAAAAAAAAAGTATATAGGTTTAATTGTGTAAAAATGTGTATATCCGACCTTTTTTGTAACAGTGTATCTTTGTGATTACCTTACCTTCTTTTGACATGTTATATATGACAACCAACCAATATTGTTATGCTGGAATGACATCAACCAGGCCACGATCCACCTTGATGGGGTGTGATCAATGACCTTAGAAAAATAATTAAAAAAAATAAATAAAATAAAAATATATAGATGGATGGGTTTCATACAATAAGAACTCAAGCCTTGAAATTTTTTCTATTTTAGCCTGCTAACTGCATATAGATATTTTAACCTACCTCCTTAAAATTTCTGTGGATAATCTAGGAAGATGGAACCTAAATCGGGATTGGCGGGTCCAGTTGGAGTGAACCTCAAACCGATGGAAGGTCTTATTGTTAGGCATACATCCTAGGTATTAATTAAATTAGATTATTTTTTTTTCCATGTTACATGTGGTGTTAAATATGAATTTACACTCAAGTAGATTGTTTAACAGGAGGCTGCATACGATGCTAGTCTTACATAGACCCATACCATTAACCTGAATATGGAAAAACAAAAAAAAAATCACTTGGGTATAGGTATGCCTTGTTATTTTTATTTTTGGTATAACTTTAAGATTTTATATCAGGAACTAGATCTCTAAAAGACACCCAGTTCATGGGGTGTTATCTTGGGCATCCATGATGGCCTGCCCTGCCCAACAATGCTACGGTCACAAGTTTTAAAAAAAAAAAAAAATTGGATATAACGTGGGGTAACGTGATCCAATAGGATGCACGTTACCCCGGCACAAACTGACCGTGTGGGTTACCTTGTGGGGGACTGGCCCGACCAGGCCGGTCTACTCCTACTAAGCTAAGTAGTGACCCATTTTGTGGGGCATTACACGCTACTCATGCTAGTGTCATCGGTACCACTTGTACCAATGGCATAGCTGCCTCTGTTGGGCTGCGAAAATGTGGCATCAAAAATACTGGTTGTAGGCTTGCCACGATCGGGATGCTGGTGCTTATAAGCTGCAGATCTGTAAGGGGGTTGCAGTAACCAGCAGAATAGTACCATATATATATATATATATATATATATATATATTGATAATTTCCCATTTCGGGGAATTTGGTGGGACCACAGTGTGATAGGCTGGACCCATGGGTCCAACTCCTCCCCAACAGTGGGCGATGGGAAAGTCGCATGCTTCGGGTCATATTACCCCAGGGTGGCAATCATAAAGCATTGTCGAGTGCAGACTCATTGCAGCCGAGTGCATACAACCAGTCTCACCAGATCATGGTCATTCATATGTTTAGATCAAGCCAACCGTGCCACATGAATGGCATGATTCATGGGTACGAATGTTTACACAGCTCGTAAAACAAATATGAAAATTTTGGGCTCCGAGTCGAGCCATGTTCCGAGAAATGCTATCTTGATGGTGCTCATGGCACCCTGACAAAAAAAAAAGAAAATTATACAATGTGTGTGAACCCCAAGGCGGGTTCGGGATTTTGAGAATCCTCTGTGGTGCGATGACTCGCACAGGAAAATAATTGAGAAATCAAATATGAGATTTTTGAGGCTCTGGGTATACCTGAAAGAAGGTATATGTTACCAGACCCCTCGTAGTGCGATAGCTCACACTTGGTTATAAAGAAAATGTAAAATGAAATATAAAACATAAAACCTTTGAGACTCTGGGTATACCTGAAAGACGGTATATGTTACCGGATTCTCCGGGCTCTGGGTAAACCTGAAAGATGGTGTATGTTACTGGACCCATGGTCTACCGTAGAGAGGGTAGGTGGTACAAGTTTCGTGGACATTCTTGTTTTCATGAAAGCTAGGCGTCTCACCAGGTCCCCAGTCCACGAAGTTAGGGGACCAAGACTACCAGTGCGTCCTAGGTGGTAGATTCAAGTCTTCTGCAGAAGTACAGGGTGCATCCTAATACTTGTTCTAGCCATTGGGGAGTTCTCTCTCGGTCACTGACCGTCTCCTTTGGATAGCCGTACGGCTAGTCATACGGGTTATTAATTAATAGACACTCGTATGGTCTCGGTCCGCTACGAGGTCTATACCTGTGCGTACCCACAGGGTAAGAGTAAGATGAACATTAAATAAATTAAGTTAAATGATATACTCATTCTTGAAGAATCATGAACTGTTGATATGACTTTCATAAAACTTGTAGAATCTACAGATTTTGCTAATGTGAATAATTGTATCTTTAATTCAGTTATCTTTTGCACTATATCATGAAATAGAAAGCATAATCTTTTTCTTAGAATGATATAAATTTCTATGCTAGTTATATCTACAGTTGTTGCACATATTTGTACACAGGACACTGAGCACCACATATGAATATTATGCTTCTTACGCAGACAGAAGAGTCTGACCCTTCTGCTTTAAATAATTTTCAGGAAGCAACTAAATCGGAGTATCGTGGGCGTATGGAAGTAGTCAAGAGATCTCAGTTTTTCTGTTTGAACTCTTATTAGTAGATTTACATTTTTATCATGGGATGTAATTAATGACATTAATGCTTTAACTAATGAATGCTATGCTTTTATTACTTCTCTGTTTTACCCTGTAATGCACCCGACTTGTGTTTTTCGCACTTCCGCTATTTCAAAAAAATTTTACTCCAAAATTTTTACTATAAAAAGTTGGGGCGTTACATGCACTCTCTCTTGTAGTTATTTTTTAATTGCCTAACAATATGAACCATATAAAAAATGTTTGTCTTATAACAACCATGAAGAAGCATCCTTGTAATTGCAGAGAAACTGGTGTACCACATAACAGTCCATTTAACCTGTCATTATTTAATCCAGCCAATACAAATCCAATTAGCGGCATCATCCTTAAATTCACCATCTTGTTATATCATTGATCCTATGTGTTAAAATGTTTGGCCATGGTATATCGTAGGATCTTGTATTATGTTTATGACATTTTTCACTACCCTTCTCACTAAACATGCACCCTATATATTTTGTTTTTGTTCAAATAACTTTTAAACTGTTTTTTTTCTCTAATTTAGTCCACCAAAAGTTCTAGTTTCTTTCATACATTTTCTTTATGATGACTAACAAATATTGCATCATCTACAAGCAATATATACCAAAAAACCTTCTTTAGGAGAGGAGATATTGCTTCATTCATGTCTAATGCTAATAAGCATGAACTTAAAGCTGATTCTTAATGTTGGCCAGCCTTAATTGGACACATACTGGTTTACCAGCACGTAATCCTCAGATTACATATCAAATTACTTTAGTATATTTAGTATAGATCATTTTCTTCTTCAACATTGACCAAATTAATTGCCTTGGAACTCTATCATAAGATTGTTAAGATACATGTAATGTTTGTATATTTGTATTAAGATTCAAGATTAGGGCACAAACCAATAAAACAATAGAAGAGAAGCAAATGAACTTCATTAACTTCAAAAGGAAAACAAGAATACAACATATAGGGGACGTCCCCTTAGGATTACATAAAAAGACAAAAATACCCCTCTAATAAAATGTATGTACAAGACACTAAAGAGTAAAGAGGTATCACACACAAAGGTGCTAAGGCATTTTTTCAACACTTTCCCCTCAAGCTTTAGGTGATGAGAACATACTTGAACAAGAATGATTGGAAAGCCTTCAAGGGCAATTTTTTTGTAAAACAATCAGCAATATGACTCTGAGTCCCAATATATGCCAAAGATATGACTCCATCCAGATATGCCTGACGAGTAAAGTGACAATTTATCTCAATACGCTTAGTGTTTTCATAGAATTCTGGATGTTTGGCAACATGAATAGCACTTTGATTGTCACAATGCAAAGTAGTTGCAGTTGCTATCCCATAGTCTGCAACAACCATCGTAACCAAATAACCTCCGCAGGATATTATGCCTCAATAGTGGATAGAGAAATCTTTTATTGATTCTTGCTTTTTCTTGCTTTACCATGATATCAAAGATTCACTTAGGAATACAAAAAATTCAGAGGTAGAATGCCTACCCTGAGAAGCTCCTCCAAAATCTGCATCACAGTAAGCTTTCAACTCCAATAATGATGTAGCAGAAAAGAACAAACCATAATGCATAGTACCCCTAATATATTTGATAATCCTCAGAACATTTGTCAAATGGGATGACCTAGGAATACTAATGAAGTGGCTTATCGTGTGAACTGCGAAAGTAATGTCTGGTCGTGAGGTAGTTGTAACACCCCCAAAATTTTAGCCTTAATTATTGTTCAAATTTTGAAATTTCGAGGCCAAATTTTTTTTTTGATAAGTATAAGTAAATCAGATCTTATAATGCGGAAACAATTTTAAAAAATGGTTAAGACTTTGGGCGAGGTTATACTAAAGATAACAATCAAATCAAAATGTACGAGATATACACATTTCAAACCACGTACAATATAAGACTGGAATATGAAGAGTTTTAATTTCATTTCAAATCAGAGTATGAAAACAACACTTCAGTCTCTACATTATCAACTACTTAAAACGAAAAGATCATGAATACCAAGATCGCAAGGTAAGAGTGGACCTTCGAGGATGCAGCTCGACCAAAACTTTGCTCCAACTACTCATTATACTTTACCTGCATTACCTGTCCCCCATAAAACAGGGTCAGACTTGCTAAAGTCTGGTAAGGCAACCCAAACTCAAACTTAAAGAAAACATATCAAGCATTTAAAAGTAAAGACATATATATTATTCATCAATCATCAGGTGATAGACAAAGGAACAATGTCCTATGAGTCATTCATTTCAAGCTGAAACACACGCACATACATTCTAAGTAATTTAGTTAGATATTCATGATACACATCAATCATAATACATAACTGTGATATATTCATTCAGACAATCATAATGCAATCATTTGCAATGAAACTATGTAGGCGTGATGTATCATTCACTTAAATAGTCAAAACTAATTATTTGTAGTCATGAGGTGTCATTCACCTAAATAGTCCAAACTAATCCTTTGTAGGCGTGATATGTCATCCACCTAATAAGTCAGAACTAATCATTTGTAGGCGTAATATGTCATTCACCTATATGCTAACATAAGCATCATAATCATAACCTCATATCAAGATCTAAAATCAATAAGGATCTCATTCTGACATCTGAGTTTAGCATATAATCATGCTATAACAAAAAATCCAAATCTATAGATTCATAACTGGCTATCTCAATCAACTTAGAAGATCACCACAATTCATCATAATATTTTGTTTAATCATAATAAAGATTTACAAGATCCACGCCGGATTACCTGGTCTGGGAAATGTACATCCTCAGAAGGAATTACCGCCCTAGACGGATGGTCTGCCTACTCTTAGACAATGCACTTCCTCGTAGAAATATACCGTCTTCGTGGGCTACCCGCTCTTGGACAATGCATTTCCTCACAGAGACTTACCGCTCTAGCTGAATTACCTGATCTAGTCATGCACACCCTCACAGAGAATCCTTTGAGAACAGTTCCTCAATAGGTATCATATCCAATGAAAACTATTGTGATACATGCATCAATACAATTGATCACTCTTAGGGTCGATAGCCACCAACACGACACAAGCATATATACAATCAATATGCATCACTTCATATGGCACTTAAATCATAAAATTACACATTTAACCAATAAGGTTCCATGAACTATAGTTCACTATTGAACTTAAAACATTTATCGCATGCCCTCATAATTTTATATCACATGGCATTTAAATCATATCATACATAAGCATATTATCCTACGCACCATATCATCGCCACAAGAAATATTGCATTTCGCAAATTGAACCTCGAAACATGCATAAACATAACATGAGTTCTATGCCTACATACGTGAACATGTATATTTCATAATACGAAACAATTAAACCTCAAACATATATAACTCCTACATAGTTCGAGATTTGCACACCCGATAAAAGTCATATGCATTTTTCACCACATGAATCGATATATCACCTTAGATATAATTGTATAAGGGTAGGTGTAAACACCCCAAAATTTCACTCACCTTCCTGACACTTTCATCAGTCATTACAACTGGTTCTCCGAGATCACTGGAGGACAAAATGGTCATTTTCTGAGATTGGACCTTGCAGAAAGTCCAAAACAGAGTTACCAGTCGAGGGAGCGGGAAGCGATACGGGAAGCGGGAAGCGAGGCACTTTAAAAAATTTAGGAAGCGGGGAAGCGTGGGACCACTTAGAAGAAAATTCTGAACCGTCTCGGAAGCGAACCGGAAGCGACCTAGGAAGCGAACCGGAAGCGAGGGGAAGCGAAAAAAATGAAAAAAATGGGGAAGCGAGGGGGAAGCGTGGGGGAAGCGTGGGGGAAACGTGGGGGAAGCGTGGGGAAGCGCGCTTCCCATTTATGGGAAGCGCGTTTCCCATAAAAGGGGGATGCGCTTCCCATAAAAGGGAAGCGCGCTTCCCAAAAAAGGGGGACGCTTCCCCTCACGCTTCGGAAGCGCGACGTTTCGCGCTTCCGAAGCGCGCTTCGGGGAAGCGCGCTTCCCCTTTTGCCTAGGCGCTTCCGATAACTCTGGTCCAAAATTCATTTGCAATGCTTAAAATTTCTCTATTTAGGCTCAGAAACATCTTCAAATCGCAAATTTTCAAAGCCTTATTCTTGACAAAAGACTGGAATCTCCAATTCCTGGTTTAGAATTGCATTTCATAAGACATGTCTTTGCATAGCATCGCATGAATATTTCATATCACTTCACGGCACAGCACGTCACTTCGAGATCCGAAACTCTTAATTTTCAAAATTGTCAATCCAGATTCGAATTTTAACTTTTTCAAAAAAGATTTCAAATCCCTGGGTTTTCAAAATTGCCAGTTTCTCTCATTTTAACCCTCAGAACCCCGAATTACAAAAGTTTTCTCGGGAAAACAATCTGGATAGTTTTCAATATTGATTTTTAAAATGTCGTCAGTTGAAAAGAAGGGGACGAAGCTTTAGATTTTACAAAAAAACCTCTTTACTTTATCAGCAATTTCAATATCATTTTAGAAAATTGCCTAGAAGGGCAATCCTCTTTGAAAAAAAATTCACAATTAAGTCAATTTGCTAGTTAGTCTAAAGTTTTATGAAAATTCCCCCCCAAAAAAAAAGAAGTTTGAATTTCATTTTTTTCTTTCAGTCTTTATTTTGAAAACTTCAAAAAGAAGTTTGAATTTCACTTTTTCCTTTTAGGCTTTATTTTGAAAATCCCAAAAAGAAGTTTGGATTTCATTTTTTTTCTTTTAGTCTTTATTTTGAAAATTCCAAAAAAAAAGAAGTCTCGATTTTCATTTTTTAGCCTTTGTTTTGAATTTTAAAACAATAAAAGGTAGATGTGGGTCCCACTCCCTAGAGGGCGCCACATCCAAGCCCTCAAAACAAAAAAATTGTTCACTTTACCTAAACTTTAGGTAAAATGAACCAAAATTTTTAAAAAAGCTAGGAGCCGTCCCCCTCTAAAAACGGCGAGTTTTAAAAAAAAATTAAATTTCGGTTTTAAGATTTTTCAAACATTTTCAAAAACCAGTTACGGAGCCTCAAAAAGCTCTGATCTTTTTGATAAAAATCCTTCCAAGTCTTAAAAAGGGGGCTCTTTGGTCGCGCAAAGGGGGGGATCTATGAGCGATCTTTCTTCTCTCACGATATCCTGTTTTCACCCCCCTTCACGAGTTCCTGCTTTCACCCTCCTTCAAAGGAACCGTCCAGGCAGATCGATCGAACCTGCAAAGACTACAGGAGGTATACTACCTTCTTCCAATCAACCCTGGACATCGAGATTCTCGTTTTCAAGCAAAGAGTTTCCAGGAATCATCATCAAGGAGTCATCCAGTTCAAGCGATTAGGTGAAGAATCGTTTTATATCTGCAACTGTAAATTAAGTATCATATTCATACCATCTGCATTGCAAATTCATCACTTTTATTGATGTAATTTACATCCCTGGTTGTTTTATGCGTTGAGGATCGGTGATGCCTTGCAATGGCATCATCGATCCCTCTGAAGAGTAGGTTTTAGCTGGATCATTACCATCCCATAACATTTTTTGGCCTGATTTGTTTTCAAGATTATAAGCCTTATGAAACGATATTTGCTTTTCAATCAAAAGTTTTTTTTTTTTTTAGATGCATATCCATGCCATCTCTCATTACATGTCATTGATTTTGTCAAGATTAATTTTGCAGGAAATCTCGTTTTATTAATGTTTCAACCTCAGTCATATTGCCATTTTCATGTGCCTTCCCTATGTTCTTACGAGTTCTTATGATTAACAGCAACATTGCCTAACTTCCTGTATCTCATTATTTCATATATACCCATTTGATTTTTGATGAGGGTGTATGCATGTAATAGTGTCAAACGATGTCCATGAGGACAGATCGTACAGTAAATAAGTGCCATTAACCAAGGCACTACATCCAAATTCAGTATTAATCTCAATCTTGCTTCTTAGAACATCCCATTTCACATTGCATCAACAATATTTGTATCTATATGCTTTAACTTAGCATGAACTAGTATGCATCTTCACTATCTCATTCAATAATGCATTTCCAACGAGTTAAAAATTGCTGGATCTATGTGGACCCTCTTCATTTCAGCATCTGATTTAGGCATCCATGGCATTCTAGGCATGATAACTCGCGAAATCTGCATTACATCCAGTTCACATCATTTTGTTGTTTCCATTTCCCTATTCTTTATTCCTAGTCACTTGTCATTATACGAATCTAATTTTGCTTCTGATCATCATTTACATCTGATTCCAGATATAGTCATATTGTTGTTCATATACTATTTATCAACTACATCTCATTGATATTCTGAGAAATATGTTTTGGTAACAATAATGATCTTGCTATGTATATCTCTAACCTGCTCATCGTGGCATTTATATAGCTATATTCGTGTAGCAGTGCAGAAGCTGAAATCTTGTGATTGAGAAGTACCATGTGTGAACGTGATAGTCTTTTTCTTTCAAATCCTGAGAAAAAATCTCTCCTTATGTGATACCTGTTCATTTTTTTAAGTTTGATCATTGAAGGAACATTCTCCTTTACTACGTTTGCAAAGATTTTTATGGACTAGTTCATGATATGAAAATATCTTTGCTAATGTTGCCTAATTTCAGTCTTTGTCTCTCCTAGAATAGAAAGATTTTCGTTATGAAATTGCCATGATTATTTATAGAATATGTTTTAGTCGTTCTTGATGTACCTTTTCATCTGTATCATGTATGTACTGAAGTTTTGATTGTTGTAGTCAATCGTTCCATATGCTTGTTTGATCATTCATATGATCTTAATACCTGCACACCATTTGCATTCCATTGGTAACATGAGGTATCTCTGTGCAAAGTACTTACAGACCATCTGTTTCAGCCATTAGTATCACATCCACCTTTTACACACACTTGATCACTGTGTAATCTACGTTCTACATCTCACTGTTACACCCATTATGTCTTACATCATCCCATCCGTGGCAACATCATCAACATTCCTTAGGCATATTTCCTGCTCCTTTGCCCTTCATCTTCATTACATGATACTCTCTCATGTTAGCCTTATTGTTTTATTCATTGTAGTCAGTCTATGTCCCAAATTTTCGGCTTGTTTCAGTTCACCCAAGTGACTGAAATACGCCACAATCAAGCAAACAACAGGGAACAAGGAGTCACGATCTTTGATTCTCACTATACTCAATTGTAATTCTTCACATAGAAATACAATGGAATGTGCTGCATCATTGGCTTAGTCATTAGATTTTCTACTCTAAAAGGCATAGACGTCTTCCCTGACTAGATGAATCTTTGCATAACAGATGATATTTCGACACCTTGCATATCAGCAGTACCATTATATGTGCATACTAATGACACTTTTTTTTTTTTGCATTGTACATTTAAATACTAAGAATGCATGTCATCAGTTACTGTAGCATATTCTATTTTGATTTCTCTCTCTCATATCTGGTTTTCTTCGCTGTAACTCATTATAGAACAAATTTCAATGCTATTGTGGCACAGTTAGCTTTTGATATTAGCATAGTTAGTAATCACTGTACCCTGTATCACTTGTATATGTAGTAATGTCTAAGCATTTGTATATTGGTCATGTCATTGTACTTCAACATTTGTACCCAGCACCTACAGAATTCACTGCATAACCAATATCATCTCTGTATTCCGGTATATAGCCGCCGCTACATGAATCATCTTTACACCATGACCGTCATACCTCCCTGTTCACCTGTCATCCCCTGTATTAGCTTCAGTTTGATGTTAACTACCTTCACATGTCACGTTTCCTAGTAGCTTTTAGGAATTCATAACATTCTTACGTGGTTGTGGCTTCTTGCATATTCATGGCCCTCTTTTGTGTTGAGATAGATTCTTAGTTATTCATAGCATAGTTAACCAATTACTATAGCCTCATAATATCCGTAAGTTGTTGTATCGCCATCCTATATCCACTATCATATGCCCTTCCATTCTAGCATATCATATCCATTTCTCATCTAGCATAGGTAGTGTACTTAGGTATAATCTAAGACACCCTTCATTTAGTATAGGTATAATCTTCAAGTATTGCACATATATTTCATCATTAGCACATGTTCCATCATATGCATTTTAGTTTAAATATGATGTTTTCAATTTCTCTACATATCTTGTATTTTCATTTTGTGTGCCGACTCACATTTGCAAAAAAAGTCTGGAAGATGCCAATTTTTTGGATTCTCCTTTTCTTATTTTTCTGTCATTTTGCTTTATATCAGCAATGTAATAACTAAGTGTGATCTTGGAATAAGATTTATTTTTACTGCTTAGATTAGGGTGCATATCATATAGTTTATTTTTGTGATATCTTCGATAATGTGAATCATGCATTTCCCTTTGAAAACCACTATGGATAAATACGAATGGCACGTGCACCCGCTATTAAGAAGTTAGTAGACTCGGAGGATTCCGTATTTATGGCCCTAGTCAGAATACGGACGAATCCCAGATTTACTATCTTCTCATTAGCCACATTGAGCCTACACTATTAGGTTACTTTCAAAATCACATCATATTTCAATCTTTGCACAATATTGTGGAATTGAATAAATTAAATTCTATACATATTCACGGCCACAGTCGGAATATGTAGAGGATTTACTTTGATTTAATACACATTTTCCAATGAATCTCTCGGAATTTCTCAGAATATCTTTAGAAACTGGCATTCATCATTTAAGATAGTATGGAACGGAGAAATGATGATGGATTTTGAACTTTGAGCAGAATGTCTTCATTCTTTCATTCTTGAAATGACTGCCATTATCTGACACGATGTCATGCGGTATGCCGAAACGGCAAAGGATGATCTTGTGGATGAAAGAGACCATGTGCCGGCCTTCTACTGTGCGTAAAGTGATAGCTTTTACCCATTTGGTGAAATATTCTGTTGCGGCAAGAAAGTATTTGTGGCCATTGGAAGCAGAAGGAGTGATGGGACCAACTACGTCGAAGGCCCGCATAGAAAATGGCCATGGATATTCACAAATTCACACTTTGTTGTCTCGCAACTATGAGCGAATATAACCAATATGGTGAATCAGATTCAACAAGCAAACACAAAAGGTTCAATCAAAGCAGCAAAGATCAATTAGATCCACTAAAATATCACTTCAGTCATCACAACCACAAAAGTCCCAGCAAAACCCAAAGCAACACTGGAGTCGATGAACCCGATATAAATAAAGAGTGTTCACGTCAGTAAGACAGTCCCAAGAAACCACAACTCCCCAAAAAAAAAAGCAACACCAAAAATTATCACAAACCGCTTGGACACCAACTTTACACCAAGTAACTATGACCCAACATTGTAACATAGTGAATCTGGGCCAAAAGAGAGAGGTCGAGACTCAAAAACTTCATAACCCAGGTTACCGCCAGCTAGAACCTCCCAAAACTATGATAAATCTCTCTCAAATCGAGAGATAAAGCCACCACAACTATGATTCTAGGTCCAAAACGACTTGAAAGCAACAAACAAGCGCCTCAAAAACACCTACCAATTCACTCATATTGAGCAAAAAACTCGAATCTGGTTACTGTTCATACCCTTTTTGAAAAATCAGAAGAAAATTCATATTAAATCGACTATGCATCCGATGAAAATTTTTTAGCCACAAATCATCTAAAATCGCGATCTATCGGTTGCTGCCTTCAAATGATGCAGGCCTTGAAACCTAGAATGAAGTCCTATCCCTTGCAACAATGAACCCTAATTCCCTTCTTGATTCAGTATGGCTCTAATACCATATTAAGATTCAAGAATTAGGGCAAGATTAGGGCACAAACCAATAAAACAATAGAAGAGAAGCAAATGAACTTCATTAACTTCAAAAGGAAAACAAGAATACAACATATAGGGGGACGTCCCCTTAGGGTTACAAAAAAAGACAAAAATACCCCTCTAATAAAATGTATGTACAAGACACTAAAGAGTAAAGGGGTATCACACACAAAGGTGCTAAGGCATTTCTGCAACAGTTTGTATATATCAAGGTTGCCAGACTAGGAAGCAGAAAAAGGAAACGATATGAGAAGCGGAAGCAAGAAGCAATGCATTTTAAAATGTATAGGAAGCGGGAAGCAAGGAATAAAAAAAAGTAATATAAGAATTGAATGGCAATCAAAATAGAACACAAATAAAAGTGACTATTTTTAAATTTCATAATTTTTTAGTGTAAGAATTAATTTTTTAACAAAATCTAAAAATAATGACAAACAATTTAGAGAAAGCACATGGAAGTGAGTGAGAAGGTAGAGAGGAAACGCATAGAAAACATGAAAAGTAGAGTGAGAGAACATATAATAAGAATAGATTCAGCATGTGGAAAGCATAGGAGAAGCGTGGGAGAATCGAGATTCTCGTCAAGTTTCAGAAGTGAGGAGTATCGTGCTACCTAAGCGAGTTTCAAGGAAGCGGGCTTCCCACCTACATAAAAAGCTTTCGGTAACTCTGGTATATATCTAAGTATACCAAGGTGCACTTAGATATTTCTCTTGTATTTCCTTTTTCCTTGTATTCAAAGTATACCAAAGTATACTTTTTGTGCATTTAGTTGCTAGGTTTATTCTATGTGTACCTTTTAGGATTTAGGTTAAGTATACTTAATTTATACTTTAGGTTAGATTAGATTTGTTTTCGGTCATTATTAAAATGACAACATATTTTATTTTTGTGTTTTGTATTTCCTTTTTTTTTGTCATTTTTTGAATGACCAACTAGCCGTTGGGATTTTCTCTAACGGCTAGTTTGAATAGTCAAGCTAGAAGTTGGAACTAGCTCTAACGACTAGTTTGACTAGTCAAACTAGCAATTATGTTTTTCTCTATATATTGCTCATTCTTTTGTTGTATAGTTTAGAGAGTGATGGGTAGTTAAGTGTGTGTGTGTAAAACCCGGTCTCTATTAAGAGAAAATAAAAATAAAAGTAAAAAACGGATTCGGATCTAGACCCACACTTTTAACCCCCCATGCTTATAAATAAGCATGCAAGGGGATGGGGGGTTCCTCTTACGCAAAAGAGGACCCCCCCCCCCGACTTTCTCTCTCCCCCCATGTTTTTCTCCCTCGCTCGATCCCCGCTCCCCCTTTCTCTCTCCCTTTTTCCGGCCACCTGTCGCTGGCGACCCTCAGTCAACCCACCTCAAGTGAGTCCCCTCTCTCTTCTCTTTTCCTTGTCTCTCTCCCTCTTCTCTCTGTCTCCCCATTCTCCTTCTGTCTTCTTGGTTCGCAGGGAGGGGTGTCGCCCCCTCCCTATTCTCTCTCTCTTCTCAAGCTGCAGGGGAGGGGCGTCGCCCCGCTCCCCGTCCCTCTCTTCTCGGTTGTCGGGGAGGGGCCCAACCCCCTTGTGCTTACGGGATGGGGTCAGGCTCGGCCTGGTAGCCGAGCCCACCCCCGCCCCCCTTTGTGTTTTCGGGTTGGGGCTAGGCTCGGCCTAGTAGCCGAGCCCACCACACCCTTTCCTTTTTGTTGAACCGAGCCCGGCTCGGTTAGGGCCTAATCGGCTCACTCGCCCGAGTGAGTTCGGTCCCCTCCTTTTCCCAGCTTAGCTCACCCTGATTCTGAACTCGGCTTAGCCGGGCGGCTTTAATCAAGGTCGGGTTCGACTCCTGCGACACGAGCATGATTCCTTTTCTTTTACGCAGTATGACAAACCCTTTAGCGCACCCTATCGGCACAACAGATTTTACGCATGCCCCGAGACACGAGTCACTTATCACCTACACCCGAAAACGTCAGCAAAGCCGACATTCTCCAAGGTAGGAGAAAGTTAAACGAAAAACAAAGAAAGGACAATGCTAAAACTTGTAAATATATATATATACATGTCCGCTTTTAACTCAAGGACGTAGTTTTGTGATCATTGTATTTTTTCCTTTGTCATTTACTTTCTCGCCGCGCTGTGCACAGGTTTCTGCTTACGCATTTATTTAGCTCAATATGTGGTTTCACATATCGAGCACTGCTTTATGTCATTTACTTTTCCGTCGCCGCGCTTTTACGTGCACAAGCTTCTGCTTACACATTTATTTAGCTCAGTATGTAGTTTCACATATCAAACACTGCTTTATGCCATTTACTTTGTCGCTGCGCTTTTACGTGCACAGGCTTCTGCTTATACATTGATCATGCACAATTTTATGCATAATTTCATACATTTTCATGCATGATCATGTGCGATAATTGATTAAAAATGTTTTTTTGCGAAGGTTTTCATGGTTTTTATCAAAAAATATAATTTGAGCAAATTTGAGCCTTGTTGGAGTAATTTGGGGAGAATACTTAAGTTTTTAAAAATTACTTTTTAAAAGAGAGGCCTTTTAGAAATATTGAAAATTTATTGAACTCTTTTTAAAATAATTTCTCAAAACCTAATTACACACTATAAATAGAATCTTTAAGGACCAGAAAAAACGTTTTTTCTTTCTGTAGCCTGCGCTCTCTCTTCTCCTCTCCGCCTCCCTTTCTTCCTTTTTCCCCCTTGTTCGATCGGTTGGTTGCCTACCTCCATCTTCTTGCTTCTTATGCTTTTCACTCCTTGTAAACCTCGTCGTCGCCGGTTCCTCGCATCCCCTCTGTCGAAGAGAGAGCAAAGTTCGTTCGGTTGCACAGGTAAAAATCAATTTCTTCTTGTTCCCCTTTCTCCATAGTTTAGTTTCATAGCATGCATTCTAGTTAGATTTTCATTATTTTCATGGCATATTGCATGATTCAATTTCAGCATATCATATATCCATTGTTTATCGTTTTGGAAAAGAAGAAAAGAAAAAAAATAGAAAATAATAAAATAATCGCTTTTCTTGGATTGTGTGTAAGTAGATAATCGTAGGTTTAGTTTAATTTCTGATTTTGATTCACATTATTTGTTGTTTATTTTAGTTAATTAGTTTAATTTTAGGAATTAGTTTAATTAGAAATAACTTAGAATAATCGTATTAACTGAATAACGTTTTTTTTTAGTCTGTGTCTTTCTTTATTTTAATCTTTTTTTGTTCATAGAGCTGACGTTTTTTTAGTTATTAACAAATTAATTAGTTGTCTATTTTTTAATTAGTTTGCGTTAACATGTTAAATTAATTTAGTTGATTGATTCTTATGAGTTCTCTTGATTATAAAATAGTTAGATTATTTGTTCGACAAAGTAGAATAGATAGTTAATTGTTTTTTTTTTACTTAATTATTTCAGAAAATTAGAGTAGAATTAATTCTTGTGTTCAACAAATAGTTTAGTTTATTTAAATTTCCAAAATTTATATTTTCAGCATTTAGATCTTAATTTTGTTGTTATTTATTGATTATCATTTTTCTGGATAGAATTAGCTTAGCCGATTTAGGTAGTCTTAAATTCTTGCATTTAGTCTTAAATTCTTGCAATTAGTTAGTTTTAATTCAATGTTAAATCTGTATTTTTTTCAGCAATTCAATTAGTTTAAGTTCAGTTTATGTCATTAGAATAGTTAAAAATTAATTAGTTAATTTAATTTAGTTTAATTACATTAGCCGATTTTATATTCTTGCACTTAAATTATCGATTTTCGTAGATAGGTTTATTTATTGTTTGATTAATTAGTCAATTAAATTTTCTTTTTAAATTTGATTAGGATAGTATTTCACGTTAAATTAGTTTATTTCATTATGGTTCATGTTTTATTTTAGGTAGTAAAGTAGTTATGTTAATTTGTCCTCTAGCTAATTTGATTCATAGTTATTTCATGTTAGATATGTTATTTTGTCTTTTAGTAGTATATTTCATAGTTGTTTAGTGTTTTTGTGATTTTTCTTAAAACTAATCTGTGATTTTCTTGTAGTTTTCTCTCGTATTTTTGTGTTTCATCTGTTTACTTTTACAGGAGAACATTCAGACGTGCAGTGAGCCCCAAAATGAGTCCCCGAAGAGCCCTCTAAGGTGACGAAAAGGTCCCCTCAAAAGGCCCTTAAGGCCCCTCAAGGAGCCCTTCAAGAAATAGAAAAGAGATTGGTGAAGAAAAAGAAGAGAGATCGTAACTGTTGAAGGACAACGAAGGGACATAAAGCTCAAGCATAGAAGGACGTTTTTCCCTTTTAATTTAGATTAGGATTTTTATTATTTTATTATTTAATTTGGGTATGTAATAAAACCATTATTATTCTTTTGTAAGCCCTCGGCAGAAGACAACACTCCCTTTTATTTAATTAATTAATTAATTAATTTTCTTTTCAAGGAAACAAAGTAGCATTGTGTGGGGTACAAAAGTGTTTTTCCCGTTTCCTGAGTTCGACCCGGACTTCACCACTAGTGTGAACTGGTTTTTATTATTTGATGTACGATTTGCACAAATGTTTTTATTGAAAATATATTTTTAAAATAGTTTTTTGAAAAAGTTGCATCAAATTTTTGGCGTCGTTGCCAGGGAACGGTGAATTAAGAACTGAGTACCCAAATTGTTGCCTATTCCGTGATAATTAGGGTTGTTAGTTTTATTTCCTGCAGCTTACTTAGGATTGTTAGTTTCTTTTCCTGTTAATTATTTAGGATTGCTAGTTTGCTTTATGTATTTAGGATTTTATAACCACGTTGCTTGCAAGCCATAGATACCAACTTACTTTTCTTGCACAACCCACTTATTAGGCTAGCCCTAGGAGGTGACTGCACACGATTGGTATCGTGCTCATAGTTTGCTTTTTGCAAAAAATATTTGTTGGTTGCAAGTGTGTGGTTGTTTATTTTTTCTTTTCCTGCTTTTTTTTATTTTATTTTTGCCTGCTTTCGTAGTGTGGTTTAATCATGTTAGTACGCTAGTTAAGTAGAAAAACAACCATTAGGACGGTTGCTACACCAGTCTACTCGGAGGTATATGCAAGGACGACGCTCGCTTGACCTCAAACTGGTTGAGTCATTTGAGGACTCCGAATCTATTATTAGGAGAACCTGTCGATCCGGCCCCATGACTGAGGATCAGCAATTGACCCGTCCTCTCCAGGAGTACTTTATTTTGAATGCTTACACTCTCGCCTTCTGCATCACGAGACCTGATGTAGGAGCAAACCAATTCGAAATCAAGGCCAATGTCATTCAAATGTTACCATCCTTTTATGGCCTTAGCAATGAAGACCCCTATAGTTATCTCGATGAGTTCCTGAAGATCTGCTCTACGGTGCGGATCAACAATTTTGGGGATGACGCGTTGAGGTTGACGTTCCCGTAAACCCTCAAGGACAAAGCCAAGCACTAGCTGAAGGCCTTAAATACAGTTCAAATTATCACTTGAGAACGCATGCAACGAGAATTTCTTAAGAAATACTTCCCGATTGGTAAGACGAAGCAGTTTCGAAAAGTCATCACCAGCTTTTCTCAGATTGAGAGAGAACAATTTCATGAGAATTGAGAGAGGATGAAAGATCTTCTCCGAAAGTGCCCCCACCACTAGGTGCCTCGTTGGCAACTGGTGCAGTACTTTTACGATGGCCTGACCGAGAAGGACAGGCAGATAGTTGATTCTTTGTGTGGAAGCACATTAATGCTCAAGAGCGAAGATGAGGCATGGGCCATGTTCGAAACATTAAGTGAAAATGCTATGCACCATGCCCTGTCCTCAAGACTTGATAGCACCACATCTGTTCCTATGGGTCCTAAAAAAAGAAAAATTTATGAAGTTGGGTCCGAACATGAATTGCAAATCAAAGTGGACCAGTTTACCAAGAAAGTTGATCAATTACTGGCCAACCCAACTTCATTACATCATATAGGAAAAGTGTGTGAGCTATGCGCTAGTCCTGCATACTATGTTTCGGATGTCCCGACAACGCCACTCTATCCCGAATTTATTCAGGAGCAAGTAAAGGTTGCCCAATGTTTCGCGAGACAGGTGCATGATCCATATGCACTCACCTATAACCCGGGATGGCAAAATCACCCCAACTTTGCGTGGAGCAATCCACAAGCCCCATCCTATCGGCCTTCCCAGACACAGCCCACCAGGTTACCTGCAGTCCACATTCTCACAAGCACCTCCCCAGCTTAGCTTGCCTTTTCCTCAGGAGTCCACATCGAGTCAATCTTTTCAAGAGAAGCTTTTTGAGGTTTTCTCTAACATCAAGACCAACCTCAGTTCACATACGCAGTCGATAGCGAAGCTAGAAACCCAGATGAAACAGTTGGCTGAGGCCTTGAGCAGGCGAAGCGAAGGAAGCCTCCCAAGTCAGTTGTCAACCCGAGGGGTAAAGAACCCATGCACCTGTAATGAAGTATGCAGAAGAATTCAAGAATGCAAATGCATTCACTATGTCCAACACCGGACAAAAGAAATAAGCATAAGAGAGGAAATCCACTAAGGGATATACGAAAGGCCTTACATTACAACACAGCTACACACATAAAATAAATACTCGTTTTATTGGAGAGGAGCTCTCTAAAAGCCATACTAGGGGGTTCCCCTTATTTATAAGCAAAGGGAGACTAAAGAGGGCTCCCAATAGAGTCGTTGGGAGCCCCCAACGGTCACAATTGTGACCGTTGGGGGCCCCAACGACTCCATTGTGGGGCCCCTTTAGTATCTCAAATAAAGATTATAAAAAACAAAAAAGAAAAATAAAAAACAAAAAAACAAAAAGAAATAAAATAAGTACCCCTATCGGGTACTTGTGAAAAGACCATAATACCCCTATCGGCTATTATGGTGAATATATATATATATATATATATATATATATATATATATATATATATATATATATATATATATATATATATATATATATATATATATATATATATATATATATTATTACATATGTTTTAACAACCCCCCTCAAACTTTACGGGAAGATGACCGAAAGTTTGCCAAGAAGAAACAGAAAGCGAGGAGCAGGAAGAGATTTGGTAAAGAAATTATTAAGGATGGTAGTCGTCCAAGGGTATTTATGTCACTGCACTGTTGTATCTCTATTTTATGTATTATGCTTGTATCTCTTCATGGGTCGGGAGTTTGGGTCTGGAGCAGACCCGTTATCTATTGTTACTTTAGACCCATAAGTAATATAAAGAGTATTAGGGCACGTTCTCAAAGAGTGAACGAAATCAGCCCTTCTTTGCTGCAGACGTCTCCAACCTCTCTCTCTCTGGTGCTGCTACGTGAATGCAACGTGGGTGATAAAACCTAACATGGTATTAGAGCAGGTTCGCCTGTGACTTCCATACGAGGTGTGCAAGACGAATTCCAGCGAGAGTGCCCTGCGAGATTCAGATCTTCTGTCATAAACAGGTTGGGTGATTCATCTTTTCTTCGATAGCCTTCATCCAACCCTAAACTGCTATCCTTAGCCATCATCCTTCTTCTCTTTCACTTTATCCCTTCTTATTCATCATCTACATCATCAGAACTGGTCATCGTCAGACCTAGTATCAATTTCGTATCAAGTTCTTCAACCCTAGGCCTGATCGGCAAACCCAAATTTAGTTGCCATCGGGTCTGCTCTCTTTTCTTCTTTGTTTCTGTTTCTCAATATTTTAAAGGGACCCCATCTCGATACGTCTGTTGAGTTTCAATACATATTCTAAACTGCATCAGATCTAAACTATTTCAGATTTCTCGATAAGTCTGTTGGTTTTCAATACATACCCAAAACTGTGTCAGGTCTGAAACTGCGTCAGATCTGAATCTTCTTGCGTCAGATCTGAATTATTTTGCATATTCTGGATTGTCAGATCAGATTATAACAAATCCGAATTCATATCAGGCTGATTACGGTGTTTGTTGTTATCTAAAAAAAAAGGAGAAACAACAAGCACGTTTACTGTAATCTTGGGCAGATTTTACACGAAATTTCACATTTATTCACAAAATTTGCAGTCTTATCCTCACCCATTGTTCTTCCTTCTTCTTTCATCATTATGGATTCTCCCTCTTTGCCGTCTAGTTTTCTCGGACATCTCATTTCTGAAAGGCTCAACAATTCAAATTACTTGACCTGGAAAAGACAGATCCTGCCATTTATCAGGAGTCTGGAACTCGCTGGGCACCTTGATGGGACAGTCTGCGCACCACCCGAGTTCATCACGCAGGAACAACAGGGTGACAAAGGAGATGCCTCCAGCACGGTAAGTCGCAATCCAGATTTCACATCATGGAGGAAGAGAGACCAAACAGTCGTAGCATACATTACCTCCACTCTCTCTCAAGAGGTATTGGTGAGCATTCCCAATGAATGCTCTGCTTTGGAGTTGTGGCAGAAGTTAGCTAAGACATATTCACAGATTTCGGAGGCCAGGATTCTTCATTTGAAAAGAGAGTTCCAACTGTTAAAGAAGGAAAGCCTTACTGTGACAGAGTACATGAATCGAGTCACGACTATCACAGATCAATTAGCTATGGTGGGCTGTGAGATTCCTAACAGAGAAAAGGTGCAACAAACGCTGAATGGTCTTGGACCCGATTATCACATGTTGGTTACATCATTGCTATGTCTGCCATCACTACCAAACCTTGAAGATCTCTGTGCAAAGCTACTACAGTATGAAGTCATCATTAAAGGGGAGACCTTTTCAAATCACAGCAGTCACGAGGTAATGATCACAAGGGTGGGATCAGAAAGGGGGCGGAAATCCTTCCGTGGAGGACGTGGACAAGGAAGAGCTAATTTTGGATGACGTGGACTATTGCCTACTCCAAATAATCAATTCAACTCATTTTCCAACAATCAAGACTCCAGACATATACCGACATGTTATTTATATAATAAGAGAGGACACATTAAGGCAAATTGCTGGCATAACCCTCAAAACAAAGGAAAGATGAATGGGGCTACACTTCCCAACAAAGGAAAAGAAATAGGGGGACCGAACGATGAGGATAAGGACAATGTGAAGAACCTCTTGATTTTTGCACTTTCAGGGTTGAGTTCCAAACAGAATGAACAAGAAACATGGTATATTGACTCTGGGGCGGCAGCACATGTTACAGGTGATGTTGGTAAGATCTCAAAACCAATTTCCTATTTTGGAAAATTTAGCATTAAGGTTGGTGATGGTACTCTTCACCCTATATCACATGTTGGAACCGTTGACCTTCCTCTTTCTAATTCCTCCCTAACTTTGCCTAATGTTTACCATTCCACGGGCATAGTTAAAAATATTGTTTGTGTCTAAACTTGTTGACGATACTAACTCTTCTGTTGAATTTACTCCTTCTTCTGTATGTGTTAAGGACCTTCTTACGAAGAAGACGCTCGTTAAAGGGGAGCGACAAGGAAATATGTATGTCCTCAAGGAGTCTCCATCTTCAGTTCGTGTTGTTTCACCATCTTCAGTTCGTGTTACTTCACCAATCTCATCAATTGTTCAGTCAAAATTGTCTCAAGATTGTCTTAGTTTGTCTAAGTGTAATAAGCCAGAAGTTTGGCATTGTCGATTGGGCCATTGTGGTCGTTCGTTTATTGAAAAACTTGTGTTAGAAGGGCTTGTACCAGAGTTTAGTTTGAATAAAAGATCAGAAGAATCTCTTTGTTCCAGTTGTCAGTTATGTAAGAGTCATGTACTCCCTTTTCATTCAATAAATCAAAGAGATTCAATTCCTTTTAAAATCATATATTCTGATGTTTGGGGCCTGCTCCCCAGACCTCCTTGTCTGGCAGCCGCTATTATGTCATTTTCATTGATAGTTATTCTAGATTCACCTGGATATATTTTATGAAACACAAATCTGAAGTATTCAAAATCTTTTGTTCATTCCATGCTCTTGTTTATAATCAATTTTCATCCAAAATCCAACATCTCCAATGTGATGGAGGAGGAGAGTATTTATCACATGAATTTACTGAATTTCTCCAAAATAATGGAATTAATCGTCGTATATCTTGCCCACATACACCACAACAAAATGGTGTCGCAGAAAGAAAACACAAGCACATCGTGGAAAGTGCCTTAAGTATGCTCCACGACTCCTGTGTTCCCTTGAGTTTATGGACAGAAGCTTTCCACACAGCGACATATGTCATAAACCGTTTGCCTATGAAATTGCCAAAAGATAGATCTCCATATTTTACTCTTTTTCAAAGACACCCTGATTATAACGAAATGCGAGCCTTTGGTTGTGTTTGTTATGTTCACATTGACAGTTCTCAACGTGACAAGTTTCAAGACAAGGCATGCAAGTGCTATTTTGTTGGTTATGCTGACCAGTACAAAGGGTGTCGGTGCTATGACCCAATCTCTCGTCGCATCAAAGTCTCACGGAATGTTGTGTTTGATGAGTTCATTGCTGGGGAATCAGACAGAGCAGCAAAGCAGAGTCAGGGAGAGAAGCAAGCAGAGCAGAGAAAAAGGGATGAAGTGTATGAACCATGGATGGTTGCAGAACTTTTTTATCAGACGAAAACACGAGATGACTGTTCGTGTAAATCACCAACTATTGCGCAAGAAGAGGCCGACAAAAATTCTCATATGGAGGGAGTCACAGATTCCCAGTTGAGTGTACCATCTACGTCTGATGGTAATACAAGATTTCAGGGACTTGTCTATACAAGAAGAAATGACCACAACAATGACTCATGCCCTGACGTTCAGCCTCGAAGGTCTGGAAGAGCCCGTCATCCCATTGAAAGATGGGTAAGTTATGATAACTTCTCCATGGATTTACAATTGTTTATTTCCCAGATTGAAAAACAAAGGGAACCGAATAATTTTGTAGATGCATCTAGATCAAACAGGTGGATAGAGGCCATAAACGAAGAAATGCAAGCGTTGTACGAAGGTGGAACTAGGGAAATTGTTCCACGACCTTCGCACAAAAATGTAGTAGGATCCAAGTGGGTCTACAAAATCAAATACAGGCCTGATGGATCTGTTGAACGGTATAAAGCACGTCTTGTGGCTAAGGGTTTCACTCAAGAATATGGACAAGACTATGATGAGACATTCAGTCCAGTTATTAAAATGGGTACTATTTGACTGGTTCTATGCTTGTCAGTACAGTATAGATGGACTCTCTGTCAGCTTGATGTCAAGAATGCTTTCTTGCATGGCAATCTAAAGGAAGAAGTGTACATGGAACAACCACCTTGATATGCAGAACATGGTCCCAGTTCACATGTTTGCAAATTACGAAGGGCTATTTATGGTTTGAAGCAAGCATCTCGTTCATGGTTTGATAGTTTTTCGCTCGAAATTCAGCGACATGGGTTTCTCAGATCTCAACTTGATCACTCCCTGTTTATCTATCGGCATCAACAAGTAAGCACTCTACTTCTTATATATGTAGACGATATTATTCTCACCGGCAATTCGGATGAGCATATAGAGATCATCAAAGACTTACTGGGAAGAAAATTTAAAATGAAAGATTTAGGCATATTGCGCTATTTTTTGGGAGTAGAAGTGGATCAGCAAAATGAAACCTTATCCCTAACTCAACATAAATACACAATGGATTTATTGGATAAAGCAGGGATGAGAGATTGCAGGTCGTTGTCTACTCCTAGTGTGTTGAATCATAAGCTCAGTGCCCAAGATGGACAACCCTATCGTGATCCCAAGCAGTATCGTAGCCTTGTGGGAATGCTTCAGTACCTTACCTTTACTAGGCCTGATATTGTCTATGCAGTAAATCAGGTATCTCAGTTTATGCATGATCCGCGTACCGAACACATGAATGCGGTTAAAAGGATTCTTTGATATTTAAAAGACACGATTGGAGATGGATTACTTTATCATCGATCTCAGGTTGAGGGGAGCAAACATCAAATCACCGTATATTCAGATGCAGATTGGGCTGGAGATCCAGATGACAGAAAATCAGTTTCCGGATACTGTGTGTTTATCGATGGAAATCTGGTGGGGTGGAGTAGCAAGAAGCAACGAGTTGTTGCCCGATCTAGTACAGAGGCAGAATATCGGTCTATGGCGGCAACCACCGCAGAAATCACTTGGATGAGGCATATACTGGACGAGATAGGAGAAAAGTTTTTGCCTGCCACACTCCACTGTGATAATCAAAGTGCCATTCAAATTTCGTTTAACCCCATTCATCACGGCCGTACTAAACATATAGAAATTGATCAACACTTCATTCGTCAGAAAATTGAAGATGGAGAAATTGACCCCGTGTACATCTCCACTGAAGATCAAGTTGCAGATTTGTTTACCAAGGGTCTCACTAGTATACGTTTTTGGTACTTAAAGGGCAAGTTGTCCATGGTTCAAAACCGTGCACAACTTGAGGGCGGGTATTAAGGATGGTAGTCGTACAAGGGTATTTATGTCAATGCACTGTTGTATCTCTATTTTATGTATTATGCTTGTATCTCTTCATGGGTCGGGAGTTTGGGTCTGGAGCAGACCCGTTATCTATTGTTACTTTAGACCCATAAGTAATATAAAGAGTATTAGGGCACGTTCTCAAAGAGTGAACGATATCAGCCCTTCTTTGCTGCAGACGTCTCCAACCTCTCTCTCTCTGGTGCTGCTGCGTGAATGCAACGTGGGTGATAAAACCTAACAGAAATCTGCAAGCTGATATTCCGAAGTGACGTATGGTAGTGTAACTGTCCCACGAAGATATTCATCACGAACATAGTGACAGTCCATTTCAATATGTTTAGTCCTCTCATGAAAGGTGTGGTTGCTGGCAATATAGATCGCACTTTTGTTGTCGCAACAAAGCTTCGAAGCACCGGTAATTTCGACTCCCATATCTTGAAGAAGACTTCGAAGCCACACAAGTTATATTGTAGTAGTTGTCATGGCCCTGTACTCAGCTTTAGTGGAAGACAACGA
This sequence comes from Nuphar pumila, assembly GCF_984573655.1. Lineage (NCBI taxonomy): Eukaryota > Viridiplantae > Streptophyta > Magnoliopsida > Nymphaeales > Nymphaeaceae > Nuphar > Nuphar pumila. The sequence continues at coordinate 78,471,309 of NC_143257.1, forward strand.
GACTTTCTATTGTTTCTTGCATCTCCAAGAAATTAGCGAATCTCCTAAAAAAACACAAAAGCCAGTAGTTGAGACTCAATCATTTGGGTTTCCTCCACAGTCAGCATCAGTATAAGCAAGTAAATTTAAGGAAGAGAGTGAGAATAGAAATAGCCCTTTAGTTAAAGTATTTTTTATGTAGCGAATGATCCGAAGCACAACACTCATATGCACAGTTGTAGTGGCATGTTGAAATTAGCTTGCAGAGTGCACAGCATGAGCGATATCAGGCCTGGTGATAGTCAGATAGGTGAGGGAGCCAATGAGTTGCCTGTAGGGCGTAGGATCATCCAACAGAACTCTATCCTCCAGTCGTAGTTTAGCATTGAGTTGCCTGGCTAGCACTTTTGACTTCTTGGGACAAAAAAAGGGATTTAATTACATTTCCTATTTCTTAAATGATAAAAAAATTTAGCCTTATATTATTGCACAAACTCTCTATTATCTCAAATTGCAGGGTAGACTTCCTCATTCTGATGTAGCTAACCAGACTGGGTTTTTATGGCATCATTCTAATGATCGAGCATTAGATTAATGGACTATCCCTCTCGCAGCCATCTTATTCATCCCTTCAAGATGAATAACCAATCAAAACTGAACCAGGTATTTTCCTTCCAACAAGATCCCTCTTAACCCTCCCATCAATGGTTCACATGGGTTTGTGTTGATCTCAAGTCATCAATACAACATTTCGGCATGATGGTGTTTACCACGACTGCCCCTTCAAACTGGTTGTTACCCCATGCTAACTTGTAAGAAATATAAAAATTGAACCAATCCTTGCTTGAATAGCCATCCAAATTAAAATTGATGTGAATGAGGATCTAAACGTATTCCAGTCCTGCCTGGTTTCAACATTAAATTGAGTAGCCTAGTCCAAGTCCACCTAATTCTAATTAGTATCATCTACTATGAAGAATTGGTGGCGATGAGTAAACAACCTGAGAAAGGGGAGCGAAGAAGGGGGAAGGAAGAATTAATGGGGGCAAGAAAAGAAGGTTGGGATGGGGGCATGAGATGAAAGAAGTTTTGATTAAGGGGTTTTGAGTTTTGATAAACATATGGCCTTCTGGCCTTTTATTACATTTACGTCTGGTTTAACAGAAGTCAAATGGACAGAGGCAATATTGGGTTTCTAGTTGACAATTTACCAAAAATGCTTGGCCCATATTTGGGATTTTTGAATCTTGGCACAAGATTTGGAATTTTAGGTAGAAGTTCAGTCTCTACAAGGAACTTTTCCTTTTAAAAATGCACAATGTCTTCTAGTGTTTTTTCATAGTTACTAAAATTACCATGGTTGTGACAGTTGATTCATCAATCATCATATCATTATATACATACTCATGGTCTTATAAATATCACAAAAAACAAACAATTTCTGACAAAACATGATATCTACAGAAGAGTTGTTTATTGTCTAACATAAAGTAAACAAAACAAAGTGCTTGCTGCTCAGCTTGGTTCATAACTCTGGCTCAACATATGAACTCACCAAACCCTATCACAACGAGCTGCCTAATGAACATGGGCTGCTTGGTTTGGCTCAGGTTGATTCTCAAGCTCATGGCAAGCCAAGCCCAAGTTCAAGCTGGCTTTGAGCCTAAATAAGCCAAGCCGGGACAGTCCATGCTTGATTCTTTCAGCTCCTTTGGCAGTGCTAGAAAGGCCATTGTTCAAGGCATCAATTCAGACATCAGTGAAGAGCAAGATGGCATCTACCCATTAGAAACACCCAAGCAAAAACAGTATTCTTATTAATATAAACCCCTGGTAACAACTAGGATAGGTTCACGATTAGCAGAACGTTAATAAAACAGAGGACCACTGAGTTCAATTAAATACATGATAGCTAAGCCATTGTTTTACTTACACAACACTATAGGATTCAGAAATCATGCAAAACATCGGCACAGTAAAACAACAATTACTGATATTAGAAAAACATACAGAAAGGTAAATATTAAGACACGATACGTCATGCATACCTGGGGGGTTCCCACACTTGTGGCAGCCATAGCTTCTGCACAGGCTGTACTAGCTGCAAGTTGGTGCAAAACCCGTAAACAACTCAAGCGAACACGTTCTTGCAGGGTTTGTGTACTAGGTTGCTTTTGTTCATCATCAGATGCACAAAAACCATCAGACTGAACATGATTCCCTGTTTGCATCTCAGTAGATGCCATCGTTTCTCGTCTTCCTTCATAGGCCATTGCTGCAACAAGTTTGGGAACATATCCTAGATATCCGACATGGTCTGCAAGTGCAGGGTGCACACGTAACAAGGACACCAATGCAGCAGAGAGAAGCAAAGGAAGCTCCGGATCAATGGCTTGCATATCGTAGTGAGTTGCAGCAATGGATGATACATACTGATCCAACAACCCTTCCAAGAATCTTTTAGGATTTCTTAGAGGAAATTTAGGGTCTTTCAAGAATAGTCTCACATATATTCCACCAACCTGGTTAATAAAGTGAGAGATTTAATATAGATTTAATATTCAGTAGAAGTGCATAAAAAGACTCATGCAGACATGCATGCATTATCTACCTGTGGTTCATCCCTCATCTCTTGTTGGGCAGAAGCCTGCTCAGGAACATCCCAATCAACAACACGGCCTTTCATCTGCTCACGATACAGGTCAGCTGCCATAGTTGAAACCTGAGCAGCCAAAGATGCTGCCATTGCAGGTGTCCACACAAGTTCTGGTGTCTCTGTTGTCTGTTCAAGAGCTGTAACAACCATTTCACCAGGGCCATCTCTTATTGCAGATACTAAACCATCTGGAATAAACCTTGCTAGAGTTATTGCTACCCTTGGCCCATGCATAGGCTGGCTGACAAGCTTTCCCAACAAGGATGCACATGCTGCCCTTTGCTGCAAAGGGATTTCTTCTGCATGGCATGAAAAATCAATGTTTATGTAAGTATATTCGGAAAAAAAAATGACAATACTACAAAATATGAGAAAAGAAGAAAATACAAGAAACTAAGATATTTGAAACACTGATCACAACGACTATGTGAAACACAGCTCCTAACCCTCTTCACTATCACAGCGTGCGAAGCAGGTTATATGTTCCCCCCCGGAACACGCAGGTGCGTGTTCTCGGGTCTGAATGAGCGCCATGTATGTAAGCACGTGGGGCTCGTTTCCCCGTGTGTGTCGGCATCACTTAGCATCAGAGTCCGGTTTGTTTGCAAAGACTCAAGTACCCTTTCCCGCCATTAGCGCTATGAAACGGTGTTTCGAGTAAAAGACAAAAATGTCCTCCCGCCAAAAAAGAGAAAAGGTTAAAATCACCATCGTTTTCGCCCTAAAGAGTAAACGATTCTGCTTTAACAGGAGCTCCTCGCAATATGTCGCCCTAAATGTTCTGGATCACCCTTTGACGACGCACCATCTGCTGTACCAGGAGCTCCCTTTGACTACACAGCCTTTGACGTCGTCTGCTGCCGCGAGAGCACCCTTTACCGTCGTCTGCTGCCGCCGAAGCACTCCTTTTTGTAGTCTGTTGCCGTCGGAGCGTAGTCGGAGCACCGTTTCCACCATCGGCTGCATCTACATTCTAGGTGTTTCTCCTCCACTATCGAATTAGCAAAACTTGTGTTCTTTCGGTGAGTTTTGTGTAAGGTTTAGTTATGTAAACAAATCGATTTTCGTTATGTAAATCTGAATGCTAAATCTTGCAACTGGTTATACTATTCATGCTAAATAATACCTATTTTCATACTGAAACAAATCGAATTGTACTTATCCACCTTCTGGGCGTCGAAAAAAAGTTAGCACGATTTGTTCTTATGAATGCCAAACATTACAACAATATGCACTTATGAGGGCTAAATTTCTGCAACGATTTGTAAGTTTGAATTTAACAATGATTTATACATTTAATGCAGTAGTGATTTGTTCGATGCAGCAATGATTTATACGTTTCAAGCAGTAGGGATTTAGCCAATTTATGGTTCATGATTTATACATTTAAAGCAGCCACGATTTATGATTTACATAGATATGTAGTTATGAAGGGTTCGATTTCTACAACGATTTGCGGTTAAATTTATATGTTGTGCAGGTTAGCAATGACTACAATTCGTAAGACAAGAAAGCCTTCGTCGTTGGAGGGGATGACTCTTGGAGAAATCATCTGCCAATCCGATATATATGAGGGTTATGTAAAGTACCAAAATATAATGAACATTGACCATGAAAAAGGCAGGAATAAATTGTTGGATATTTATTATGCGGAACCTGATCCATCAGATATTGAAGATGAAAAGCAAATGAAGAAAGATGAGGAAAAACTAAGGATGAAGAAGAAGGATGACGAATAGAAGGAAAAGCAAAGGAAGGAGGAGGAGAATGAAAACTACGCACACTTATAAGGCAAAAGGATTTCTTCCTGTCAAGCATGCAAAATTAAATCTGCATGCACATCATTCTTCATGTTATCTGTCATGATCGTTAGTTGCATCGCACTATACTATGTATCGAGTTGTTATTTACCGTGCCAATTAAAGAAACGACTTATCGTATATATGTGTTGACGATAACGATTCATGTGTCAGTTACGATGCTGTGAATCGATTTCAATTTTAATCGCTAAATGAACAGTGATTTGAATACGCAAATTGCCACTAGAATCACGCAACAATGTAAATACCGCACGCACGTACATGTTTCAATATCATAATACAAATATCTTACAAATCGACACTAGCAAACACATAATATGTTACAAATCGATATACATATCGCATAATATATTACAAATCGATACAAAAATTCAGCATAATAGCTTACAAATCGATATTAACAAACAAAACAATATCTCGCAAATCGATATTATGTTACAACAACCGTGATTTGCGTTATATTATTCCAATATTTTCTATACAAAGGCAAATCGTTGTGGCCAACATATACGTCATTGCGTAAATCGCATAAATCGTCAACCGGAATCCAGGTCTCACAAGGCATATCGATTTTTGACAACGAGCGAGATGTGAACGACGTTTACTGTTGAATCCCAAACGTTACAACGATATGTACTTATGAAGAGTGTAATTTCTACATCGATTTGTATGTTTGAAGCAGCGTTTTATACGTTTAAAGCGGGAACGATTTATACGTTTGATGAAATAGCAATGTATAATTGTTGACAATAGCGATTCACGTGACAACTATTTAATTACAGGTACGAAGCTTTAAAGCGATTTTCATAGAAATCGCTAAATGAGCAACGATTTGAACACGCAAATGGCCACCTCATATCGCTACAATATAAATTCCTCACGCACAATTTTCAATTACATACTACAATATCTAACAAATCGACACTAGAAAGCACTTAATATTTTACAAATTGGTACATATATCCCATAATATATTAATATACCTAACCCTATACCCTATACCCTAAACCCTAAACCTTTAATATCTTACTAAACCCTAACCCTAAACCCATAATATATTACTAAACACTAAATCGTAAACCTTAATGCCTAAACCCCAAACCCCAAACGCCAAATCCAAAACCCCAAACCCTAAACCCTAAACCTAAATCTTAAATCCTAAACCCTAAGCCTAAAACATAAACCCTAACCTTAAACCTAAACCCTAAACCCTTAATATCTTACTAAACCCTAACGCTAAACCCTAAACCCTTAATATATTCATAAATCTTAAACCCTAACCCTAAACCCTAAACTCTAACCCTAAAACCTAAACCTAAAACCTAAAACCTAAAACCTAAAACCTAAAACCTAAAACCTAAAACCTAAACCTAAACCTAAACCCTAACCCTAAACCTTAAACCCTAAACCCTTTAACTATAAACCCTTTAACCCTAAACCCTAAACTAAACTAAACTGTAAACCCTAAACCCTAAACCCTAAAAACCCTAAACTCTAAAAAACCCTAAACCCTAAACCCTAACCCTAACCCCTAACCCCAAACCCTAAACCCTAAAGATATTGTTTTGATTATTAATATCTATTTAGGATATTGTTTTGATTCTAAATATCGATTTTTAAGATATCAATACGAATTTCCAAATCGATTTAAGATATTGTTCTGAATCTTAATATTGATTTCTATGTTGATTCTTAATATCGATTTAAGATATTGTTTTGATTCTTAATATCGATTTAAGATATTGTTTTTATTCTAAATATCAATTTTTAAGATATCAATAAGAATTTCTATATCGATTTAAGATGTTTTGATTCTTAATATCGATTTAAGATATTGTTCTGATTCTAAATATTGATTTTTAAGATATCAATACGAATTTCCAAATCAATTTAAGATATTGTTCTGAATCTTAATATTGATTTTTATGTTGATTCTTAATATTGATTTAAGATATTATTTTGATTCTTAATATCGATTTAAGATATTGTTTTGATTCTAAATATCGATTTTTAAGATATCAATAGAAATTTTCATATCGATTTAAGATATTGTTGTAATTCTAAATATCAATTTTTAAGATATCAATACGAATTTCCAAATCGATTTAAGATATTGTTCTGAATCTTAATATCGATTTCTATGTTGATTCTTAATATTGAGTAAAGATATTGTTTTGATTCTTAATATCAATTTAAGATATTGTTTTGATTCTAAATATCGATTTTTAAGATATCAATAGGAATTTTCATATCGATTTAAGATGTTTTGATTCTTAATATCGATTTAAGATATTGTTCTGATTCTAAATATCAATTTCTATCTTGACTCTGTATATCGATTTATAAGCTATCAACAAGAATTTTCATATAGATTTGTACGATACTTGATCATCGATTTGCGTTATATTATGACAATGTTTTCGTAACAATGGCAAATCTTTGTGACCGACAAAGACGTCATTATAAAATCTTTTATTATAAAACGTGAACCGACTAAAATGTGAACCGCTTAGGTATATGTTATTTTATTATAAAATCTTTGGCGGGTCCCATAAGCATTAAACTCCTCGGCTATAAAAGGAGCTCTTCGCAATATTTCCCCCTAAACGTTCCACAAAAAATCTAACGCTTCGTATTCTTTCACCGGAGCACCCTTTGCCTTCTCGGTGAGTTTTTGTGTTGTGCAGGTTATCAATGGCTTACATTCGTAAGAGAAGAAACGCTTTGTCATTAGCGGAAAAATCTTTTGACAAAATCGTTGAACAATATGCTTTGTATGAGCAATTAGAAGTGTACTACAGAATAATGAAGATTGAGAATAATAAAGAAAGGGAGCAATTGTTGGTAAAGTATAGAGTGAAGCCTAATCCGTCAGATATTGAAGATGATAATCCAACAAAGAATGGTGAGGAAGAAGTACAGATGAAAAAGAAGGTTGACGAAGAGAAGCAAAATGAAAGGAAGGAGAAGGTGGAGGATAGGGGAAAACAAACGAATAATAAGAAGAAGGAGGAAGAGAAGCGAAGGCAAAAGGAAGAGGAGGAGGAAAGGGAAAAGCAAAGGAAGAATAAGGAGAAGGAGGAAGAGAAGAGAAGTGAAGGCAAAAGGAGGAGGAGAGGGAAAAGCAAAGGAAGAATAAGGAGGAGGAAGAGAAGCGAAGGCAAAAGAAGGAGGAGGAAGAGAGGAAAAAGCAAATGAACAATAAGGAGGAAGAGAAGTGAAGGCAATTGAAGAAGGAGGAGGAGGAAGAGAAGCAAAGACAATTGAAAAAGAAGGAAGAAGAAAGGTAGAGGAAGCAGATTCAGGATGAGGAAGATAAGGAAAGGAAAAGAAAGGAGAAGAAGGATGAGGAAGAGAAGGAAAGACAAAAGAAGGAGAAGACGGACGAGGAAGAGAAACAAAGGTAAAGGAAGGAAAAGGAAGACGAGGAAGAGAAGAAAAGACAAAGGAAGGAGAAGGAGGACGAGGAAGAGAAGGAAAGACAAAGGAAGAAGCAGAAGGAGAAAGAGAAGGAAAAAGAAAGGAAGAAGCAGAAGGAGGAAGAGAAGGAAAGGAAAAGAAAAAAGTAGGAGGAAGAGAAGGAAAGGGAAAGAAAAAAAGCAGAGGATGAACGTGAAAGAGCGAATGAAGGAAGAAGTACAAAAGCAGATGAATCGAGGAGATGAAGAGGAAAAAATTGTGACCAAAGTACGTTAATCGCTACTGGATGTCGCGATATACTGTGGTAGGTATTATTATGTATAGTAATTACTATGCATAGCGATTACTATGAATAACGATTACTCTGTATAGCGATTACTATGTATAGCGATTAATGCGATAACGATTATTATGTATACGTTAATGCGATAACGATTACTATGTATATATTCTAGTTTGGGGGTTTTGAGATCACCATGACCCTAGAAGATGTGACACGGATTACGGGTCTTAATTGCCATGGAAGTGTTGTCCTAACACGAGATTCAAACTATAACCCAAGGGACAATTACACGGCCCTTCTAGGGATGTCGATGATGGAAAGGCGTGAGTGTATTTTTGGTGGAAGCAATTCCTCATCGATGAAAGTTCATTTTTTTCGTAATAAATGGGAAGGCCGGTCCGCTAGATGTGCATCTGTAGCAGCTGAACAAGAATCGTGCGGCTTCCTTTATTTTTTTAGACTTTATTTTCTGATTGTTTTGGTTCGAGAATAAGTTACTTTTGGCTGCAGTTCTAGGAAGACTTAGATGAAGCCGACAACTGGGCATGGGGTGCTGCTATGCTCGCACACTTGTACAGTCAAGTTTACCATGCGAGTAAGGGTACGAAAACCATTGGGGGGTTTTGGCCATTTGTTCAGATATTTGTTTATTACATATTTAGTACTTGTGGACTAAGCTCGTTGAAGGTTGTAGTCTTACTAATATATTTTTTTTGTAGGCCTGGACGTGGGAGCATATTGTCGCCTTGCGTCCTCAGTGTGGCCCTGCGGTTTGTGGATTTCCCAAGATCGGCCAGTGGGCTTCAATAAATGTCAAAAAGGAAAATGCTCAGTTCATTTTATATGGGTTGCAATTAAATGAGGTAAATGGTTTAAAATCGTTGTAATGTTTAACATTCTTAAGTAGTCATCGCTTTAGGATTTTGTCTTCCTTAGTACAAATCGTTATCTCCTTAACATCTAACTTTCATTAGCGTAAATCATTGTAATGTTTAGCATTCTTAAGTAATCATCGCTTTAGGATTTTGTCTTTCTTAGTACAAATCGTTATCTCCTTAGCATCTAACTTTCATTAGCGTAAATCGTTATAATGTTTAGCATTCTTAAGTAATTATCGCTTTAGGATTTTGTCTTAGTACAAATCGTTATTTTCTTAGCATTTAACTTTCATTATCATAAATCGTTATAATGTTTAGCATTCTTAAGTAATCATCGCTTTAGGATTTTGTTTTCCTTAGTACAAATCGTTATCTCCTTAGCATCTAACTTTCATTAGCGTAAATCGTCATAATGTTTAGCATTCTTAAGTAATCATCGCTTTAAGATTTTGTCTTCCTTATTATAAATCGTTATCGCATTTGCATTTAACTTTCATTAGCATAAATCGTTGTAATGTTTAGCATTCTTAAATAATCATCGTTTTAGGATTTTGTCGTCCTTAGTACAAATTGTTATCGCATTTGCATCTAACTTTCATTAGCGTAAATCGTTGTAATGTTTAGCATTCTGAAGTAATCATCGCATTCAGCATTTTGTCATCCCTAGTACAAATCGTTATCGCATTCAGCATTTTGCATGAATATTTATGCCTATATTTAAGCCACAATCTCGATTGTACAGGTTGGGTGGAGACCGTATGGGGATGGGGAAGATGAGGACGACGAGGTTGTTGTCGAGGCTGCGATATTTGGCTCTTTAGCAAATATGAAGCCGAGTTGCAGCATGGTAGTCTAGTACTCCTACAAGCTGGCTTGGGACAATCGATACCAAAATTGTCTCGAGTATTGAAAAGGAAGATGAATAGTGGTGGGGCCAGGAACGGGAATTGGCATGAATGCTTCAGGAAACAATTGGATAGCTGGAACAAAGGAGGTGTTCGTGTCATACCATATGATTATAAAGAACGACAATATGACTCCAACTATTTCAAACAATATTGGCAACCCATGCGTCGAAATCGACAGATTGAGGAGAAACAACATGAAAGTAAGGTCACGCTTGTCCCCGAGCATGTCGTCTTCCAGCATAGACGTAACGTCTATCGTATCTCTTTGGCGGATACTATGATTCTCTTTGTTGCAGTACACGATAAGGAGCAAACACAGCTCCCAAAGGAGAAGGTATCGTCCGACCAAAGGTTAGCGATGTTGGAGAGTGAGAATAAGAAGTTACGGAAGAACATGCAGAATTTGAGTAGACAAATTGGGTCACTAGTTAAGATGATTAACAGTGGGTTTAATAAGATCAAGAGAACGAAGAGGCCATCGAATAAAGAGACTCCACCAAGGCAAAGAAAGAGACGATTTCTATGTCCATCTGAGTCGTCAAGTGCCAGTGAATAAACATATTATGTGATTTGTGTATCTCGATAATTCTATGTTGTAATTCTATCATTCTTTGTTGTAATTATATAATTTTTTCCTTAATAAGTGTAACACAGCAGTGCCACTGAAAAATCGACAATACTACATAAACTTAGGTTTGTAATTATATAATTCTTTCATGATTTGTACTTACGTTTGCTAAATCGTATACCAATTATTGGCTTAGGGTTTATTATGTATTGTGATTCCTGTAATAGTGATTACTCTGTATAGCGATTACCATGTATAGCGATTATGAAGTTACCACGATTTGTACTTACGTTTGCTAAATCGTATAACGATTACTAGTTTAGGGTTTATTACTTATAGTGTTTCCTGTGATAGTGATTACTTAATATGCCGATTACTCAGTATAGCGATTATGAAGATACCATGATTTTGTACTTACGTTTGCTAAATCGTATAGCGATTACTGGTTTAGGGTTTATTATTTATAATGTTCCATGTGATAGTGATTAATAGGTATAGTGATTATGAAGTTACCATGATTTGTACTTACGTTTGCTAAATCGTATAACGATTACTAGTTTTAAGTTTATTATGTATAGTTATTCCTGTAATAGCGATTACTCAGTATAGCGAGTATGAAGTTACCATGATTTGTACTTACTTTTGTTAAATCGTATAGCGATTACCGATTTAAGGTTTATTACATATAGTGTTTCTTGTGATAGCGATTACTTAGTATAGCGATTAATAGGTATAGTGATTATAAAGTAAACACGATTTGTACTTATGTTTGCTAAATCCTATAGCAATTACTAGTTTTGAGTTTATTTTGTATAGCGATTTCTGTAATAGCGATTACTAGGTATAAAGATTATGAAGCTACCATGATTTGTACTTAGGTTTGTTCAATCGCGATTACTAGTTTAGGGTTTATTATTTATAGTGTTTCTTTTAAGTGTAAGGAACGTCGTACAACATTAGTTTAAATTCATCTGACATGCTACTGATGTTATGCGACGTGTCATTCATTTACACGTACTAACGTCATTTTGATGATACTAGCAAATGAAACAATATCTTTTAATTAATGCGCAATATAATTTATTTATTTAATATTCTTTGGGCGTGATTTTTTAAAACTGGCAAGACGTGAAATGACGTGAAGAATAAATGAATGAAGCGTCGCATAACTTCAGTAGTGTGTTCTGCAAGGAACACAAGACGTTTCCTTTAAGAGCATGGAACAGGCGGTGTTTCATTTAAAGAAGAACCAGAGCCTTTCCTATAACCTACTTCGTGAGCAACGAAGAGAAAAAACGATGTTTCCTTTAACCTCCTTCGTCGCAAAAGTTGTATCGATGTCGAAGGACGCTGCGATTCAGTCGAACGTCCACAAAAAAGGATACCCTCGATTCCTTTAACCTGCTTCATCTTTTTTATGTCGTTTTACAGTTCGTTTACTGAATATAATACTACAGTTCACTTACTGAATATTCAGCTAATTTCAGTGCAACATCCATAAAATATGGTACCAGAAAACTCAGCAAAGTGCTCGAAGAGAACATCGACCGGATGCGAGATGAATTTGCAGGACACACTATCAATAATTTTATACATATGAAACCACTATCAGTTATACATTTACGTATGTCATGGGTATGTATATTAACAAGTGCATATTTGTTGTAAATAGACTATACACGATTTCGTCATTTATATTCAAAGCAAGGGAACCATGTTGACCCGCATCGTCACCCCTTATTTTATGGTATATCGGTTATCTTATATGTTTATTTATTTTTTATTTACTAATGTACCTTCGTGTTTTAAACTTATTATTATTATTGTTTCGTTCAACAGAGTATTGTCCGTCGAATATCATACGCGGCTGGATTTCTAGACGGACTACAATACTGGAAAAACGATGACCAAATGGCAGACTTTTGTTTAAGTGAAAAGGTTTGTGACCATATCGATTTGTAAAATGTTAAATCTATTTAAGATCCTGTTTTGATTCTTAATATCGATTTCTATGTTGATTCTTAATACTTATTTTTAAGCTATCAATAGGAATTTCCATATCGATTTAAGATATTGTTCTGATTCTTAATATCGATTTCTATGTTGATTCTTAATACTTATTTTTAAGGTATCAATAGGAATTTTCATATCGATTTAAGACATTGTTCTAATTCTTAATATTAATTTCTATGTTGATTTTTAATATTGATTTAAGATATTGTTTTGATTCTTAATATCGACTTAAGATATTGTTTTGATTCCAAATAGGGATTTTTAAGATATCAATAAGAATTTCCAGATCGATTTAAGATGTTTTGATTCTTAATATCGATTTAGGATATTGTTTTGATTCTTAATATCGATTTTTAAGATATCAATATGAATTTTCAAATGGATTTAAGATATTGTTTTGAATCTTAATATCGATTTCTATGTTGATTCTTAATATCGATTTAAGATATTGTTTTGATTCTTAATATCGATTTTAGATATTGTTTTGATTCTTAATATCAATTTCTATGTTGATTATTAATATCGATTTAAGATATTGTTTTGATTCTTAATATCGATTTATATGTTGATTCTTAACATCGATTTTTATGGTATCAATACGCATTTCCATATTGATTTTGTAAGATATTTTATAATCGATTTGCAGATATTGATTCTTACATTGTGGCAATCGAAAAAGCATTGGGTCTTATACGTGTTGGATGTACGAGAACAAAAAATATGGTTATACAACTCCTTGGACTATAACATTGGTGTAGACCATGGCATTGTGCATTTGTTAAGTTGTTATCTATAAGATTATTGTATCTTGTACCATGGCCCAGAATTTACTTGCTTTTGCATAAACCACAGGTTAGATTTTTTAGAGACATGTTGGGTGTCGACATTGGCCCGTGGAGGCTTCACGTCGCAGAGGATGCTTTTTTACAAAATAATGGTCTCGATTATGGCGTCTTTGTAATGAAGTATATTGAAGCAATATACTATAGACGAGCACCAGAATTCACCATTGTATGTTATACACTTAAACATGTTTTATTATCCTATATTATTGGTGACTACATTTCTATATTGGTCTGACTTTCGGGGTTTTTTTTTCAGGATGATATACCTAGATTCTGCACAGAACTATGCGAAAAATTGATGGATTTTCTAGTTGCAGAAGATACAAAAACCCAGACTGTAAGATTACCTAGAAAGCAACGAAGGACGCGAGGCCCTCAGAAGTAAGAGGAAGTCGTTTTAAAAGTCTACTTGTTCTCAAAGATAACGTGAAGAGGGTTACGTTCTACTGCTGAGAGAGAGAGAGCAATTTTTTGTTCAACTTTCAATTTCCCGAATATAATAAATTTTTTGTGTACAGACATTTGTAATAGGTTTTGTAGACTATGTATACAAATTTTGTAAGACTGTACAAAATTCACATTGATCCATAAACCAAAATTACGAACCTAGTACACGTGTGTTGAATACGCAAATCGCCACCTCAAGTGCCCAAATCACAACAATGTAAATTCCATAGGCACACATTTCAAAATCATAATACAAATATCTTGCAAATTTACACATCTTACAAATCGATATAATATTGCATAATATATTACAAATCGATATAATATTACATAATATATTACAAATCGATTCTTAATATCGATTTGTATGCTTATTCTTAATATCTATTTCTAAGCTATTAATTGGAATTTCCTTCCCGATTTTTACGATATTTTATAATCGATTTGCAGATATTGCTTCCTAACACGATGTCTACTATAAATTTATAGGATATTATATCGATTTTTGTGAGATTGTTTTGTTTGTTAATAACGATTTGTAATATATTATGTTGAATTGTTGTATATCGATTTGTAAGATATTATGTGTTTTCTAGTATCGATTTGTGAGATATTGTCTTGTTTATTATTATCGGTTTATAATATATTATGCTGAATTGCCGTATATCGATTTGTAAGATATTATGTGTTTTCTGAAATTCCACTAGAGGGGGGGTGAATAGTGAAATAGTATATAGATCGATAAATTAAAAATATAATGCAATAAAGGCACAACACATAAACACAGAATTTATACTGGTTCGGTCAAAACCCTGACCTACATCCAGTCCCCAAGCAAACCACTTGAGCTTTCCACTATAACATCCGAGTCACCGGATAAATAGTACAACACCCTCTTCCTCAGAGGTCTTCTCTCAACAGAGAAGGGCAACACCCTCTTTCTCAGAGGTCTACTTCTTTCAACAAAGAAGAAATACATTGAATAACAGAAAGTTACAATACTTCCTATAGAACCTTCAGAATGATATGAATGCACGAATGAAGGATTCTCAGAATGTTCTGTTCTTTTCACTCAGAAGATACTTTTTGTCAAAGAGCTATTCTTGACTTTTTCTCTTTCTTTTTTCTTTCTTTTTCTAGGCTCTCTTTCAGATATCGAATAGGAATTTTTCTCGTTGTAAGCTCACATGTCCATCCCTTGTCTGAATAGTTTATTTGAGTGTGTTTATATAGCTTTAAAAAAGTAGTCGTTATTATTTTTGAAATCGTAGTCTTTTTGAGATGTGAAATGTCATGTCATTTCAAAAAACATCTTTAGAGAAATTCGAGAAAGTCTTCTTTCCATAAAAGTAAAATATAGGGTACAATAGTTATTGTAATATTTTAGGTAATATATATTTTATGTAAAAAGTCTATTTCTTACAATAGTACATTGAACGTTGGATTGTAGGCTGTCATGTAATTTTGTCTTTATCCTAATTAATGATTTGTGGTACATAAGTACTTCTTTACTTTAAATGAGTGTAAGTACAATAAATGCTTTGAGATATTTATTTGTACATAGTCATATCAACAGTTTTCTTTATATTGTGTTTTTCAATGTCTACAGAGAGAATGAAGACTTTAAACAAGTCGACATTCTTGAGAAGGATATTAACAAAGATTTCTTACAGGAGGTATTTAATGCTATACAAAGAGAATGATGACTTCAAGTAAGTCGACATTCTATGGGTTTGTAAAAAGGTAACTAGAGTCTTTTCAACAAGTATTATATTTGTTTTTCTTTGTGTAGCCGATTTCCATGTTTTGTCTTTTTCCTACACATTTGAAATCATTTCTTTAAAAAGGTAACTAAAGTCTTTTCAACAAGTATTATATTTGTTTTTCTTTGTGTAGCCGATTTTCATGTTTTGTCTTTTTCCTACATTACTTTTCAAGTTGTCTTGTATATGATAGAAGGTACAATTATTGCTTTTTGAAATCATGAATTATATCATGTCAAAATACATTTTCCATAAAGGTTTGTAAGAAGGTACAATTATTGGTTTTCAAAAAAAGAGCTTTTTGAAACTATCGTATACTTTTATGAAATAACTTTTATGAATGAGTATGTAATATGCAATATGCATGCTTCTGAACTATTACATATGACTCTAAAGAAGAAAAAAATCTTCAACTTGAGGTAGCCGATCTCTTTAGATGGTCTTTAGAAATGCATGGCTCAACAAGCTTTTTCTTCAAGGAGTATGATTGCACCATAGTTGTACTTGAACAGGAGGTCTCCATCCTTTTTGAGTGAGATATCCTTGCATCAAATACTCGTTAGATATATGGCAAAACATATCCAGTCATAATATAACATTTTTCAAGAAGACATATTATCATATCATATGAAATCAAATAAGACAGTGTATCATATTATGTGACATCAAAACAGAGTTTCTCAACATTTTCTAGTGTCGATTTGTGAGATATTGTTTTATTTGTTAATATCGATTTGCAATATATTATGTTGAATTGTCGTATATCGATTTGTAGGATATTATGCTGAATTGACGTATACCGATTTGTAATATATTATGCTGAATTGCCGTATATCGATTTGTAAGATATTATGTGTTTTCTAGTGTCGATTTGTAAGATATTGTTTTGTTTGTTAATATCGATTTGTAATATATTATGCTAAATTGTCGTATATCGATTATTATGCTGAATTGACGTATACTCATTTATAATATATTGTGTTGAATTGACGTATAAGATAATGTGTTTTCTAGTATCGATTTGGGAGATTGTTTTGGTTGTTAATATCGATTTGTAATATATTATGTTGAATTGTCGTATATCGATTTGTAAGATATTATGCCGAATTGCTTAATATCGATTTGTAATATATTATGCTGAATTGCCGTATATCGATTTATAAGATAATATGTGTTTCTAGTGTCGATTTGTAAGATATGGTTTTGTTTGTTAATATCGATTTGTAATAATATTATGTTGAATTGTCATATCCATTTGTAATATATTGTGCTCAATTGTTGTATATTGATTTGTAAGATATTATGTGTTTTCTAGTGTCGAATTTTATGATATTTGTAGTATGATTTCTATTGTAGAATTACAACAAAGAATTCTAACATTATAACAAAGAATTATCGATTTACAACAAAGAATTATAGAATTATAACAAAGAATTATCGATTTACAACAAAGAATTATATAATGCTAAATATTATAACGATTTACACTAATGAAAGTTAAATGCTATAACTATTTTGTAGCCGAAGAATCCACACGTGATTCCTGTGTTGTGTTGCTCACTTTTGAATTGAACTGAGCCTGCCACGAAACAGAACAATATTAGACACTACATTAAGTTCAACAAGAAATGCAAACATCCTCCCAAAATTGTTACATACCAAAAAACTTGTCAAACTCATGCCATTGTTCCACTCAAACAGGTCGAGTGGATTGCAGGTTCCAACGTTATAGTGCACGTCTGTATGGTATTGCTGCATGTTGAAAATTACAAAGTTATGTAACGCCCCAAAATTTTGACTTGTGATTTCAAAAACATTATCGAAAAACCTTTCAAAGATTTAAAGTTTTAACTTTTAAAAACGACAGCGGAAGACATTTAGAAAGGAGCACAAGTCAACAATCCTGGGTACGTTAGCTGAAAAACCATCATTCACATGAACAACAACTTAAAGAAATTGAGGAAATAAGGCAATAGATTAAAAATCTGCACTTTATTACAAAAGTAGCATTTTTTCAAAGTTTAAAAATCTAAAGAAAACTCAAAAAGAATCAAAGCCAAGCCGCCAGCAGAAAGAAGATAAATCTTGATTCATATTGCATCACGCCATTGGCCGCCTGTGAAGTCCTACTCCTCACCTGCCCATGAAATGGGTCAGTTTCATAACAAACCAGTGGGTGCACGAACAGATAAGTAGAATGAAAATAAAGCAGGACATTTATGAGATAAGCAGTTATAATATTTAAACAATCAATACAATTGTAATCTATTCTAACAAGTGTAATATGTGCAAAGAGTTGTTAGTTGAAGCATTTCAAGCAGTGTAAGTCTCAATCATCTACATTATTCAAGAAGATATTCTTTAAGTTCTGATATTAACTGGCCTGTGGGTACGCACACACGCGAAACGTACAAACAGCCAAGACCGATCCGGGGGTTTATTATGTCAAGTGTTTTCATTAACCCGGATGGCTGACTGATTCTGCTCCTAAGGGGACGGTCAGTGACCAAGAGAGTAAATCTCCAAAGGCATTCGTGGCCCATGGAAGCATCCAACTTCTGCAGAAGTACCTGGGAGTTACAACCCAGGATAATTTGTGGTAATCCCAATTCCCCTAACTCCGATGACTGGGGAAGCCGAGTCTTTTGCCCGCGGGGTGGTTGTTAACAACCTGTCCATCGGAGTTTTTGTACTATCCATCATATCCCTTGATGAACCGTGAAGGTCGAATGGGTACGACTGGGGTTTCTTAACCGCCGCCCCATCGTACATGCTCTGGTCTATTAGACCCCCTCGAGCATCTTGCCTGTGAAGGCGAGTTGTCACCATTTATGTGATCTCAGCATGGTGCTAATTGCACGCATCGAGATTGCTACAACCTCATCCTCCAACCATCGTAACCCACATGGGACGTACTTGTCCAAAAAGTACGGTTGTACCTCCCTAGATGTACGACTACGATGAGAGGGCAACATATAATGTTTTATGATTCTTTTGGTTCATACATGACATGTATTGCTCTTTTGAGCAATTGGCCTGTGGAGGCCGATATTATCACATCAAAATCAATAAAGTGTTGATTTCCCACTTCAAGATACTCCATGACTTCACATAAAAATTCATATTGTACATGCATTAAGGTTCAGTTACAATAGCAATTGCAATGGTTTTCTCTCCAGAAATGAGTCTATTCACAAAGTCTACCTTAAGTATGCAGTTTCAAAAGAATAAGCATGCAGAACAGACAATCATGATTTAAGTAATCCTACAGGTAAACAGGTATGCCAATTAAACTACTTGATTCTTTCTAGAATGAGTCTACCCAAAGAATTTACATTAAGCATGCAATTTCAAAAGAATCAAAAAGAGTAAAACTCTTACCAGCCAATACTTCTTCAGATAAGCAGGTATGCAAAATAACTATTCTATCTCAGAAGTCTTATTTTATTTTGTTCATACAAACTCTTCGTGCGACTTTCCTCTACCTCGGGATGTCGTGCAGCTGCGTGCATCTACGCGTGTAGATGATACGAGGCTCAGGCCGCAGAGCCAGAGCGGGGTTCGATACGAAGTCTGCAAAAGTATGAGTATTCAGCGCTACATTATTTATCATGCGAAGAAAAGAACATCAAGTCTGTCGATCAACAAAGAGAGAGGCAGTAGGGGTGTGCCCCTGCAACAGGGGACGAGCCCCTGCCTGCCGACAACAGCGGGGCGACAGGAGATGAGCCCCTGTCGAAAACAGCGTGACGGCAGGATGCCAGCCCCTGCCGACAGCAACAAGGCGGCAAGGGTCCAGTCCCTGCCGACAGCAACAAAGCAGCAGGGGTTGAGCCCCTGCCGACAGCCACGAAGTGGCAGGGGCTGAGCCCCTGCCGACATCATCGAAGTGGCAGGGGGCCAGCCCCTACCGACAGCATCGAAGCGGCAGGGTGGCAGCCCCTGCCGAAAGCACAGGATGGCAGGGTGGCCAGCCCCTGCCGACGGCATCGAAGCGGCAGTGGGGCCAGCCCCTGCCGAAAGCACAAGACGGCAGGGGGGGGGGCAGCCCCTGCCGACGGCCTCGAAGCGGCAGGGGCTGAGCCTCTGCCGACAGCACGAAGGTGGCAGGGGCCAGTCCCTGCCGACAGTCGAGAGGCGGCAGGGGGCTAACCCCTGCCGACAAGGAGAAAGAGATCGGGGCGGGGGGTGACAGGGAGGGAAACCGACCTCCCGTCGGTTTCCCTATCACCCACAGGGGGGTGAGGGGGGTGTCACAGGGGCCTCGGTCCCCTTCCGGCACTCCGGCAAAATTCCGAGAGGGAAAAGGGAACGACAGGGGCCCCATAGGCCACCTGTCGGGCCCCCGATGGGCACAAGGGAGGTGGGAGGCCGCGGCAGAGGCTGTGAGCCACCTGTCGGCCTCCCGGCGAGGTGACAGAGAGGGGGGCGTGAGGAAGAGAAGAGGGAGGAGAATGGCGTACCTGGGAGGCGGTGGCCGGCGTCGGTGGCGTGCGCAGCAGAGGAGGATGGGGGATCGCCGTGAGGGGATCGAGGGCGGCGCTGGAGGCGTGCGCAGGGAAGGAGGAGGTCGGCACAGGGGGGGGCGAAGGGCTTCGAGAGGGAGGCGTGCCTCCCCTCGCCCTCCCACATGGAACTTAAAGGCCCCAGGGGGCGATGAAAGGGGAAACCCCAATGGGTTTCCCCAATCCTCCCGAAAACGAAGGTGGAAAAAGGGGGGTGTTGTGGTGCTCCGGATCCTGAGTCGGATTATTTTAAAACCCTAAAGAACAGGGGCCCGGGTCGGGTCCGGACCCGACCCGACCCGGCCTGGGTCCAAAACAATAATTTTTTTTTAATTGCGGGTTTTACAAGTTAGATATTGATAGGTTATACGTAATACAATTTACATGGGAAGCGATATATTGTATTACATACATGTTCATGCGAAGGGCTTGGTTGCTTAGGGGTTGGTTGTTTCTTAAACATTTTCTTGTCAACCAATTCCAGTGCACCCTTTGTCCTCCTACGACTGCGATCAGAGGCAGGTTTTCTTTTGATACCCTTAGCTAGGTGAATATTTTCATCATAATCTAAAATGTTTACGCCTGACTTGTGGAAGATGATGTTTACGTTTCGGCGCAACTTCTCACAAGGGTCAGGGGAAGCATGATTTTCACCTACGTTGTTCGATCTCGTTTTCTTATATTGGTCTTCACGAGCTGCAACGAACTCATGCTGAATTAACTACACTTTTTTAAGTAATTTTCTTGACACTTTTCTCATACATACATAGGCTTCTTCGCTTTTCGATGCCAAATCCGCAACATGCATAAGTGACCTGCATAGCTGTTGGTAACAAGAGGCTATGTGGCACTTCTCATCAACACTAGATGGATTGACATTATTTGTATCCAACAGTTCAATCTTTTGCTTGCCTCGTCCATCTTCGCATTATATATGACTCAGGTATTTCTTGTATCTTGTCTTAATTAAGTGTCTTTAATGCATGACGACATAAAATACCTTTGAATTCAAACATTTTGCACGTACATTCAACTGTTTCGTTGTCAATATTGTACGTAACATATGCTTCATGCCTTTTTAAATGTTCTTCGGCCTCTCATACAACATGGTATTTATGCATATTCTCATGTTGCATACGTCCTTATATATTGTAATTCATGACCTGTACAACCTCATTCTTAGTCCATTCAAATACAATTAGTGTATACAGATCTGCAGGTCGCGTCAATATTTTCATGCCCAAAGTTACAGGCCGGATTTTTTTCAGTGTGGCATGCATAGATTCAGCTCTTTGTGTGCTTATCATACCTGCACAAAAGTATTGTCTTCCATATGCCAATGCACACTTCTCTTTGTCTGCATATAAATGTTGTAACTGCACACAGTCTTCAAGGTCATACATCTGAATCATTTGCTCCCAATCAGACATAAAAGTGACCTCGTCTATGCTCTCAAGTACATATTGTCTAAACTTTTTATCAAACCCTGTCTTCTGATTAAAAATGTGTCATATGTTCTTTGCTGCATTTTGAAAAATATCCCAGAAACATAGGCGATGATGTGCATATGGTCATAGATGAGACACTACAGCCGCAATTGCATGATCACCATCTCTAAGTACAGCTTTAGGGTGCTTCTCATTCATTGCCTGTGTAAATACTCTGAACAATCACTCAAAGGTTTCCTTGATCTGGTCATACAAAAAAACGTCGCCTAATATGCAACTCCGTGAGTGATGGTTCACTCTGACAAACTGTGCAAATGGCCATTGTTCCATATTAATCTTCACTGTCGTATAAAAAACAAACACATCATTGAAGCATTCATAATCTGCTCTTGACTTTGAATTTACTCAAAACATATTCACAGCATACCCATCTTCATCCAATTGCATTGCACTAAAGAAACCAGGGTCAATATTTGATTTTTTCTGTAGGTAATCAACCAAAGAACATATTCCTCCATTCTTCATATTTTATGACCTCTTCCTTCTCAAGTGGTTTTTTAGATCCATAGGTGTGAATGGTACATTCTCGCGACCACCATCTACGTCCGTGCACAAATTGTATGCCTTCTTTAGTGCAATGTCGGCACTATCAGCCATTTTAGCAATTGCAGCATGGGCGTCAGTTACTTTACGATGTGACCTTAACATAGGAGTCATAAATGAAGCGGCATTCATGGTTATGATCATTGATTAAAATACGAACTATATATTTTCCATTCGGGAGTCTTTTTAACACCATTCTCGTTGGACAGTCGCATCTTGAATCTGGCTTGCTCTTTGTTGGATTTTCACTTGACTTCTTCCAACCTTGCTTAGAACAAACATGTCTTTCTCACCAAGACACCTTGTGCATTTTTTGCCCAAAAGTATCTTCTAACACTGACGCCAAGTTTTAAGGCATAATCATTATAAAATTTGTATGCAGATTCCTCATTACTAAATTGCATTCCCTCTACGGGAACAGAGTCAAGTGTACTATCATGTAGACTTGAGGTGTCTGCACCTTTGTCAAGTGCACTGTCATGATCGTCTACCTCATTATCGAATTGCATTTCGTCCACTGGAATATTCAAGTCAAGAGTGAATCCAATGCATACACCCTTCTTATCATGTGCATCATTAGCGCACATATTCACTTCTTCAGGTGCGTCGATAGTATGATTGTCCGTTGCTCCATGACTTTCCAATGATTGAGATACATCATCTTCACTGCAACTAGTTGATATGTTCAACACTGTCATGAGCAAAATATCAATTTGTGTTAGCCAACGCATACGTTTACTACAATTTATTCAAGATGTATATAAAAACGACTACTAGTTAAGCAAGTCAAAGAAACGATTGAATGAATCAAAGTATCAAAGATTCAACATAATATCTTACAAATCGATATTAACAAACAAAACCATATCTCACAAATCGACACTAGAAAATACATAATATCTCACAAATCGATATACGACAAGTCAACATAATATATTACAAATCGGTATAAGGCAATTTAGCATAATAACTTACATATCGATATACGGCAATTCAGCATAATATTATTACAAATCGCTATTAACAACCAAAACAATATCTCACAAATAATATCTTACAAATCGATATATGGCAATTCAGCATATAGGCCCGCTTTACTATATAGTACGGAATGTAGGGCTACCAAGAGACATCATATTCAAAAAATGAGTGTAGCTGAGATGCGTATGCTGAGATGGATGTGTGGAAATACAATAAAAGATAAGATTCAGAACGAGGAGATACGTAAGAAGGTAGGCGTTGCACCCATTGAAAATAAGATGAGAGAGAATCGTTTACGGTGGTTTGGACATATTCGACGAAGGCCTAATGATGCTCCAGTTAGAAGGATGGAGAAATGGGAAAATATATTAGTTAAAAGAGGTCGAGGTAGGCCTAGGAAGACATGGATGGAGGTGATAGGAAAGGATATGAATGCTTTGAACCTCACCGAGGACATGGCATTGGATAGAAATGAATGGAGGAGAAGGATTCATGTGGAAGACCCAGAATGATTTTCTTTGTTGGTTCATATCGCCGACCCCAATTGTTTTGGGATGAAGGCGTAGTTGTTGTTGTTGTTGTATATTACAAATCGATATTAACAAACAAAACAATATCTCACAAATCGACACTAGAAAACACATAATATCTTACAAATTGATATACGGCAATTTAACATAATATATTACAAATCGATATTAACAAACAAAACAATATCTCTTAAATCGACACTAGAAAACACATGATATCTTACAAATCGAT
Source organism: Nuphar pumila (assembly GCF_984573655.1). Classification (NCBI taxonomy): domain Eukaryota; kingdom Viridiplantae; phylum Streptophyta; class Magnoliopsida; order Nymphaeales; family Nymphaeaceae; genus Nuphar; species Nuphar pumila. Next base: position 78,495,188 of record NC_143257.1, read on the forward strand.
ATACGACAATTCAGCATAATATATTACAAATCAATATTAACAAACCAAACAATATCTCACAAATCGATACTAGAAAACACATAATATCTTACAAATTGATATATGGTAATTCAGCATAATATATTACAAATCGATATTAACAAAGAAAACAATATCTCACAAATCGACACTAGAAAACACATAATATTTTACAAATCGATATACGGGAATTCAACATAATACATTACAAATCGATATTAACAACAAAACAATATCTCACAAATCGATATACATGCTACTACAACTGCGATTTGCGTTACATTGCATATACTCAGTGAATGGACGATACCAGATGGGGTAGAGGCCCTTGCTCGCATCTGTAACCAAACATTCTTGTCAACAGATCCCACCGCCTTACAAATATCTTCAAGTTTCCAACCGTCGAAACGCCAAAATCTACCTACAATAACAAAACGCCTTAATGACACTCACGACGACATACATTCTTCAATAATAGCATGATGACATGGAAAGGTACTCGCCACGCTTTAATGGCACTTGTTGGAATGTTTGTGCATCATTGCTTTTTTCATACTGCCTAACAAAAACGAAGAGAATACTGTAAAAGCGAGATGGCCGATAAATCCCCCTATGACGCCCACCAATGATCGAACCAGTCGTTCGATTTATAGTTATCTCCACAAGGTAGGAACGAACCCGAAAAAAAAATTATCTAACACAAGGCAGGAACGAGAAGGCGGCCATGTGTTGTAGCACAAGCTAAAAACAAAGGCGGAACATGCAAATCTATTTACGGGGAGCAGGAGGACATTTTCGTCCAACGCATATCTATCTTACGAGAAGACATTTTAGTCAAAAGCATATCTACCTTTTTTATATGTTATTTTATTATAAAGTTATCGTGGGCAACATTGGCATATGAATTATCGCGGGTCCCAAGATATTCTTCCGTACACACCGAAACACGCGAATTTGTGTTCCAAGGAGAACACACAACACCCTCCCCACAGCGCGATACTAGAAAGTGTCAAAGGATGACGGTAAAGAAGTCAACCTGTAAGCAGATATCAGAGACAAAAATGACAGCTCAATGTTTATTAACAATAGAAAATAAATTATATCCTTTAGAAATCACACAGACAATGAATTTTCAATACCTTAATTTTGTCCCTTGTATCCCCGACAGAATGAGAGAGAAGTTCAGAGTATTTTTGTTTATTGCTATAAGTCATCATCATCAAGTTTTGTCCCAACTAATGAGTCTTATTTCTATATTCTTTCCTATCTAACACAACTTTGAATACCTTATAGTCTTTTGTATCACCTCTCATTGTCTCCTTTCAATTCTTTCTAATTCCTCCCACTTGCATCATGTCCACCTTTCTTACAGATGCCACAACAGGCCTCCATCCAACATGCTCAAACCATCTTACAGGACATTCTTTAATCTTCTCTTTTACTGGTAGAACTTCTAGATGCTTTCTGATATATTTATTTTTGATATATCAAATTT